>NC_135537.1:95801225-96101225 GCF_045843805.1 Urocitellus parryii | reverse complement strand
TTTGTGGTTGTACGTGATGAGGAGTTTCACTAGTTGTGTATTCGTATTTGAACATGGGAAAGTGATAACCGATTCATTCCACTGTCTTTCTCACCCCCCTCCTTCCCTCCAGTCCCCTTTGTCTACTCCACTGTCTTAACCAGACAACTGGAGGCACATGGTGAAGGAGCGCATAGGCTGAAGGCCAGTGCAGTCTTTGAATAGGAATTGCTATGAGCTCAGAGACTGGATACTTAGCCCATTTCCAATACCTGTACACTCAGAGGACCGTCCTCAGGTGAACAATGGCCTCTCAATTGTGTATCTGAATAGCCAGGGTCACCCAGATGTAGGTAAATAGAGGATCCAGGAATCTCACATGAATGGTGCCACTACTTGTGCTCTAGCCTTCATTGCAGTTTTTGACAGTGACTCCAGGAGAAAACTTCACACTATGTGGACTTTGACTAAATACTCCAGCGACACACACCGAAACCTCCTCTTAAAAACACACTTAAGGAACCATGAATAGTAGGAGCCAAGAATTTTCCAACACTTTGAGACAGAGGAAGAGGCAGACCATCACACTAAATGCATCAGCAAAAATTACATCCTGGCCATGTGAGATGGAGAAAATATAAAAATTCTCAGAATCACACTCAGGAAGAGCTTAGAACTATGAAGTCACCTAGGGACAAGGAGATGAGATCTTCCTTCCTTTAATCATTAGGTTCAAGTAAGTCTGGATATTTGACAACTGGGGAAGAAGAGTCCATTTGATTACAGGTATTTGGTTTGTTGAGTGGGGTGTCCAAGTTTGGTGGCAGGTGGAGTTGGCCAGATAAATATGGGAAGCATTATGGGATCTATTCATACTATTACACATACGTATATATTCATTGTTCTACTGAAATTCAATTTTACTGAGTGTTCTGTGTGTTTTCCTTGCTAAGTCTGGACATTGGAACAGCAGGTAACCTGTATCTTGTTTATTGCTTTGGAAACCTTGTGTTCTTCTACAACCTTGGAATTCTCAGTTATGTGCCACATTGGCTTTCTAAATCAGTTTGGGCTGCCTTTCTGTCAACTTGCAGTTCCCCAGTCATGTAAATGTACTGCCATCTTCAAGAGCAATAGATTCTCTCCTCATAAAGAAAATATCCTTTCAAAAATGTTTAGTCCAGAGGAGCAGACAGCAAGACAAGGAACCATGACCAGCTGATTGGGGCATAAAAGGTACTTACAGAGGGCAACAAACTAGGAAGAAGGCCACTTGGACTAGGATGGTAACACTGGGGGACCACAGGCTGTATGGGCTAGGGTCAAAGTGGAGTCACCATTACCAGTGCAACCAGCTCGACGTGTTCCTTCATGTCCCCCAAGGGCAACTCACATTTAAAGATTGTACCCCTACATTAACTTCTGGGCTATTTACAGTGAACAAGAACAGACTCAGATCTCCAACACAAACCCCAAACGATGGAAAGAAGGCAAAATATTCTTGTGGTTTGAGGGGGTAGAGGGAAGAAAGGGAGGGGAGGAAGGAGAAAGATTAATTTCAAAACAGCCTCTGTCATCTGCCACCCCCACCTGGGGGAAGGACAAACTGAGGGCAGTCTGGGTGGGAGAGCAAACAGAAAAGTGTCTCTCTGGCACCTGGAAGCCAGCAATCTGATCCCAGGGCCCCAGAGACTGCGCTGCTGGAGGACAAAGCTTTGTGGGGGTGGGGAGGGCAATGAGTTGTGTGGATTCCAAAGCCTTCCCTGCCCTGCCCTGTCTCCAGGCACCAGTGGGTCTTGTCACTGCAAACAAATAACATGGGGAAGGCTGCCAGGAGAAATGACAAGGGTATTTGCAAGTTGAGGAGGCCTCTACCAGTCAGATTGGTAGGGCCATCGAAGATCTTCCTCTTCCTTACTTGGATTTCTGATGTGTGAGACAGAGTCTCAACTAACCAACTGCTGTGTCCTGGGATTCTGGGCCTAGGAGTCATTTACATTCACTTGACAATCACTTTTCTGGCTGTTTTGCAAAGCCTTTCGGAAAAAATAAGTCAAAATATCATCTCCATTGGGAAGGATGGGAAACTAAAGTGTGACTCTCCTGAGAACACACAGGATATGAATGCAGAAGAAGAAATCACTGAGCGCCATTGCTTATCTCCGAGCCTGTCCTCCTTGCCCTCTCCAGAAACCAGCATAGCAGCTCACAGGTTGGCACTGCCAAACTCTCTCAGCAATCCCCCACAATTATACAACAAAATCAGGTTTTCATCAGTTCTTTAAAGAACACTAAACATTGTAGTGGTAAAGAGAATACCAAACCCCAATTCAATCAACAGGGTGGTTTGAGACTCTTGTTATAAGATGTTTCATTCAAGTTTGGGGACAAATTCAGAAAATGGCACCATTTATTTTTTAATTTTGACATTTTTTTAAAAAAAATCTATAAACACATTTGTATGTGATTCAAGGCTGCTGTGTGATTGAATCTGAACCCTCTACTCCTCTTCCCTCATGCCCCCCACTTCCAAATATGGGCAGAATTTATTTCACTCATGTGATTATATAGTCATCTTTAAACTATCCACCGGAAGGTGACTCAGTCCAATTCCATCAGAGAGGAGGCCACTCCATGGTCAATAGGGGGTAGTGTCAGAGTCAGACCTAGAACACAGAGCTAGACTATATTAGCTCATTTAATGCATTCATCTGAGAATTCCTATTTCTAGTTCCTACTTTGTTAACTTCACTACCAATAAGATAATTTAGGATGATATATGAAAAGAGGTTTACAAATAATGATTTAGAACATAATTGACATGCTATGGAAAACAATAAAAGATCTAAAGTGGGATTTCTAGTATGTACTAGTCTAGTGTTTTCCATGAAGTAACATATCAAATCCTTGAATCTGAACTCAGAAAGTTCAGGAATTTGCTCACAGAGATGTGTCTGATTCAGAAGTTCCTCTTTGACAGTGCAGCTAAACATAACCAAGCTCTTTACTTGGGGTATTCACCCTGATATCCGATTTAATGCCCTTTTGTTCTGGCCTCTCTGATATGCCTTAATCAAAAATCAAAAACTCTATGGTGTTCCCACATAGACTCCTTTCTATGTCCACCCTCCAGGAAAACCCATTGACAATGGGTGATTAATGGCCAGGTGGGTGGCAATGGATGAGTAAGAACAAGCAAGGATCCTGCCCAAAGGGCTTTTCTACTCCATCAGCTCCTGTGCCTCTAGACTCACTTCCTTTTAAACACCATCCATTTTATAGAATGTGTCACCCTGAGTAAGCCCCACCAGCTCTGAGTCTTCATTTCCCAACCACACTGAAACAGTGGGTGTTTAATTATTATTACTTCCTGTACGCCATCACTTCAATAGATACATGTTTTTAAAGACATCAGCTCATTTAATGCATTAGTACAAACATGTGAAATACTGTCCCCATCCTGCTGATATGGTCACTGAGACTAGCAGATATTAACACTTGAAAAGTCTATGTCCCTGATCAGGGGGTAAAAGGCAATGAAGGCTTTAGCTTCTTTTCCACCAGCTAGGAGCTGACAGAATGTTTATCTTGAGCAGATGCCAACCTCTGTGACCTGAACACCCTCATGGTTATTGAAGGTTCCACATTATTGTGGTTCTCTAAGCAGGTTGAACAGCATTTTTAACCCTAACAAAGCTGATGTCACTTCTCTGGGAGATGTTCTCTGGTATGTGATAGGGTAGATCACATATCCTTTCGACATCTATTATTTCACTACATCATTCTAAGGTTAAAGGAATTTCAGGGGTCATGTAATAAAATGACAGCATACATTAAATCCTTCAATCCTTATAACACTTCATATTTTCTAAGCATGATTATGTGTATTTGTTCATTTGACTCTTACCCCTTTTAAAATTGTTTCTAACTTGAAGAGTTTTGTAAGAAAATGGATAAGCACTTAGCACAATGCCTGTGCATAAAATATGCCCAAGAAATGCTTATTGTAACTGGTAACTCCTGAAATTGGTAGGCAATGTGGTCGACATTGTAACACACACTCAAGGATTTACAGAGAATGGAGAATCCTAGGTTTCCTTGGTCATATCTTTCATTCCACTTATTCATTTTGTATTTGTTTATTTTGTTTGCTTCTTTCCAGGCTATAGGTAAAACTAATGCTTTTTTTTGCACTAGCATTACCTAGTTAGACTTGCATTACAATTGGAAGATAACTCTCTCCAACTATGAAAACGAGGGGAAGGTCCAATGTTTCCATGGAAGACAGAGAAGTTGACATTGGAGATTGCCTTGATGTTCCTGACCATCTTTGGAACGCTCACCTGAAGCTTCAGAGAGTAGAGTCACATCAGACAGGGGAGTGATATGCTGGAAGGAGCTCTTATTGGGAGCCAGGAGACAAAAGTTAAAGTCTTCCATCTTTGCCCACTGAGCCACTGAAGATGGGAGAAGGGCTCTTGCTCTCCCAGCATGAGTTCTTGCTTCTCCAAAATGGACTGCATCTGCTTCTCTCATGTGTGCTGTAAGGCTTTGCTACATGAAGTTGTAGGAACTGTTGAGAGGTAGACTTGGGAAATTTATTTCCAGTCAGTTTAAATATTTGGCCAGTCATACAATAAACAAGATCATGGATTAACCTTGGCAGTTAACCCCCAAAGAAAGTAAAAAAATATCCTGGGAGCAGGATCTTGGAAGTCATTCCCTCATGATCATCTCGAGGGCTGGCATTGTCTCCATCCTAAGCATGACCGAATCCAGTGGTCCCAGCCTTTGGGGACTCCAAGCAAAGCAAAAGATGTTTTCTCAGGGCCCTCCCACCTCCCACCCTCCACAGGGCTCCATGATGAACTCAACAGCAAAGTGGGTCATTTGAGCCCAGAATGGAGATGACGGCAGTCATGGAAGGGCATTGGGACCCAGCCCAACATAAATGTCTGCTGGGGTAATTACTGAGATGAGACTTGATTTACACTGAGCCATTTTCCTGTTGGTGTGTCTGGGAGGCTGCAGCTTCACCCTGGTAAGCCACAGCTTTCTATTCATGTAGTAAGATCATCCTCAGGGAAACCCTGAGGCCGGAGCTCAAAGTTAGTTATTTAATATGGAAACTGGACACACATATAGTCTGCAGGTGTATATGAGCAGAACCTCTGGGAGGAGGAAGTCTGTGAAAACATTTTTCTCCCCACGCATTTGTCTCTGCCTCTCTCCCCAACATACATGTCACCCAACAAATCCAAGGGATATTTACATAAGGAACAAATGGTAGTTTAAGGATGTGAGGGAAAATAGATACCAATGGGGTAGATGAACCGAAAGGAGTGAGTATATGGTTGTTTTCATGACTCAATGCCAATTACCCACCAATTGTGACAGATGGGGTAGGTTTGGGTTGTGTTCCTCTAATTTCACATTCTAACCCATATTACTTTGGAATATGACCTTATTTTGAAACAGGGTGTTTACAAAGATAATCAGCTTAAAAAGGAGGTCATCAGGGTGATCCATAATCCACCATGACTGGTATCCTCACAAAAAGGGGAAATTTGTACACAAGACATACTCAGAGGAAAAACAATGTGACGAGAGACGGAAAGAAAATGGTAGTTATAGAGAGAATTGCCTTTTTACTTACAATTGGTGAATCAGTCCAGCTTTCATTTCACAAAATTAAATGGGAGCTCCTGCTGTACGATGAGATGCAGTGGGTTTTTTTTTTGTTTGTTTGTTTTTGTTTGTAAGTTGGGATGAAAGAAACATGAAGAGAATAAAAACTAATTGGTTAGCATCTAGTAACAGCAGGTGGTCATTGTTATTAATCTTTTACATATAAAAGAGAAGGGACTTCTTCATCACACTGACTCATGTATACTGGAATCTGCTGTTTTGAGGAAGAAACGGCATGTTTTAGGATCCATATGCTTCTTTTACATTTCTGTTTCGCTATGTGGCATGAAGCATGAGTGTCTCTATTTTGGTTCGTTGGGTCTCTTGGGGCCAAGGGCTAGAGCTCAGTCTACAACAATATGGTCTTATAATTTTTATTTAACATTACTTAGTAATGCACCAGATATTTATCAGTGGAATTTTATTCAACATATTTTTAAAGTCTGTTGTTCACTGAAAAGGGGTATTATAGTAAGAACTTGCTAAGCAAGATTTGATGAGATTCAAGATAAATGATTAATTTCATGGTGACATTTACAGGACAGTTTCATCAGGCCTACATGTAAGAGCCTTTTGCTGAACAATAGTTACTTAATTTGCTTATATCTTAAATGGCTCATGGATTCTTTTCCCTTCATATTGAAATCTCTTAAAAGCAAAGTTGTGGTACAGAGCATAAATGAGATGAGAATGAGGTTATTAGCAAAGTATTTTCTACTAACAGTTGTAATGATAATGTGCTTTTGTTCATTCATTAAATAAATCCTGATTGCATTTCCAACCTGAATCTTGATACAGTAACTTGTATTTCTTTTTTTTTTATTGGTTGTTCAAAACATTACAAAGCTCATGACATATCATAGTTCATACATTTGATTCAAGTGGGGTTATAAACTCCCATTTTTACCCCAAATACAAGTTGCAGAATCGCATCGGTTACACATCCACATTTTTACATAATACCATATTAGTGTCTGTTGTATTCTGCTACCTTTCCTATCCCCTACGATCCCCCCTCCCCTTCCCTCTCATCTTCCCTCTCTACTCCATCTGCTGTTATTCAATTCTCTCCCTTGTTTTTTTCCCTTTCCCCTCACAACCTCTTATATGTAATTCTGTGTAACAATGAGGGTCTCCTTCCATTTCCATACAGTTTCCCTTCTCTCTCCCTTTCTCTCCCCCACTCGACTCTGTTTAATGTTAATCTTTTTCTCATGCTCTTCCTCCCTGTTCTGTTCTTAGTTGCTCTCTTTATATCAAAGAAGACATTTGGCATTTGTTTTTTAAGGATTGGCTAGCTTCACTTAGCATAATCTGCTCTAATGCCATCCATTTCCCTGCAAAATCCATGATTTGTCGTTTTTTAGTGCTGCATAATACTCCATTGTGTATAAATGCCACATTTTTTTATCCATTCATCTATTGAAGGGCATCTAGGTTGATTCCAGAGTCTAGCTATTGTGAATTGTGCTGCTATGATCATTGATGTGGCAGTATCCCTATAGTATGCTCTTTTAAGGTCCTTAGGGAATAGACCGAGAAGGGTCTGGGTCAAATGGTGGTTCCATTCCCAGCTTTCCCAGGAATCTCCATACTGCTTTCCATATTGGCCGCACCAATTTTCAGTCCCACCAGAAATGTACAAGTGTACCCTTTTCCCCACATCCTCGCCAGCACTTATTGTTGTTTGACTTCATAATGGCTGCCAATCTTACTGGAGTGAGATGGTATCTTAGGGTGATTTTGATTTGCATTCCTCTGACTGCTAGAGATGGTGAGCATTTTTTCATGTACTTATTGTTTGATTGTATGTCCTCCTCTCAGAAGTGTCTGTTCAGGTCCTTGGCCCATTTGTTGATTGGGTTATTTGTTATCTTATTGTTTAATTTTTTGAGTTCTTTGTATATTCTGGATATTAGGGCTCTATCTGAAGTGTGAGGAGTAAAAATTTGTTCCCAGGATGTAGGTTCCCTATTTACCTCTCTTATTGTTTCTCTTGCTGAGTAAAAATTTTTAGTTTAAGTAAGTAGTAACTTGTATTTCAATGCATTTTTTAATTTAAGCATTCAAGCGCCTAGTTGAGGTCCTTTGTTATAGCAGCAGCATGGATGGAAGTTGCAACAGCTTTCTGGCCTATAGGAGTCAAGCTCCTTTCAATTTCAAACATGTCTTCTTTCTGTTCTGGCCTAAAGTACAAGCAGCAACCACTAAGCAGCATTTTGTATGACTGCTCCGGGCCTCCACAACTGAGTTGAGCAGCAGTGACAGAGAAGATATCGAGACTCCTCCACCTAATTAATACCCCAACATGTCTTTTCTTGGTTAGGGACATGGTGAACAAGGCATGGCCCCAGAAAGTGCTATGGGTTTTATTCTTTCACTGTGAATCTGCCAGATGTTCATCTGCACAAAGATGACTGAAATTATTTTCTAACCAACTATGAGCTTTCAACCAAAGTTCCCAGCATAAGGAAATTTAGGAATGTTCTGAATTTATCCTCTCAGGATGAGTGAGGGAAGATGGACTTGGAGAGCAGAAGTGATTGGCATGAAAAGCCACCCAATGTCTGATCAAACAGCAAATGTCCTGATTCCAAATCAAGCTTTGGTCCTATACACCACTTTGATTTTCCTTCACAGAAACATTTTTTTAAATAAGAGAAAGGTTGATGATGCTCTACTCACTCTACATAGGGTTCTCTCCCTTCTCTCCTTTTTGATGGGCAAGGAAAGAGATAGGGCCTTGTCACAGAATGGAGACTCCTGAGATCTTCTGATTTTTCAGGGATATTTATGCCAAATGGTTTGCCAGCCTCTACAGGGACAAGACACTTACCACTTCATTTCAGACAGTTCCCATGATTAGAAGTTCTCTGACACCAACCCCAAAACATGCCAGACTACTGAGGCAAAGACTTTTTTAATCTTTTAAGTCACTCAGTTTGGGCCAATGCCCAGAACCTTTAGTCCTCCAAGTCTCTGTGATGATTACAATGGTGACATTGGTTCAGATGACACCTCTTTTCAACTGGAGATCACACCAGTGCAGAAGAACTTCTTTCTGGATAGTAGGGCTTCATGCCCAGCTCCAAGGACACTAAAAATGCCCACTGGTGTGGGCAGTAAGACTTGAACAGAATATCAAAAGTCGTGACTCTAATTTCAGAGAGTCCACAGGGCATCTGAGTGGAGGAGCTAGGCTTCTAGAAATGAGAAAGCCAAGGTTAAGAGAAGTCAAGTAACTTTCCCACAAGAAGGAACATTCATTCCTTTTCAAGGACCAAGTAAGATGGTGGCTGAGTCACAGCTGTGGCCTGCTCAGGTCTGCTCCATCTCACATGCTAGAAGATGGCCACTGTTCCCTATCACACACCATAGCAAGAAAGAGGCAAAAGACAAGACAATGGGTCAGATGGCACTCTTCCACGCAGAGGATTCCTTTTGGATACAACTGTCCCCCTCCTTAATAGCCCTCCATATCCATGCACAGCTATTGTAAGGGGAGTTTGATAGAGGTCAGGAATTTGGTTTTATATTCCCAACTTTGTAAGCTTGCACAGATCACTGAATGTCCAATGGCATCATATTCCCATTGGTCTAAACAAGGAGGATGAAAACAGAAGAATACTTGAACTCCAAGAGCACCATTCCCTACAGGTCTGCATGCCTGGAGATACCTCTACCACCCATTTCATCCTTTTCCAAGTCACCTTCCTTATAGTTAAGTCAGAAAGACTGAATTGAAATGAAACAGAATCCTTCACTGGGCAGAGCTGGCTTGAAGTATTACATTTAAGAATAAATAACTGCTACCATATACTGAGTGATTACTGTAATGCCGGGGATACTCATTTCATTCAGTCCTTCAACTTTCCTGGGAAGTAGGCAGAAGTCTCCATTATAGAAATGAGAAAGCCAAGGGTAAGAGAAGTCAAGTAACTTGCCCATACTTACTAGCTGATGAGAATGCAGTCAGAACTACAATCTAAGCAGAGCAATGTCAAAGTCTAGTCTCTTCATCTGTGCTGTTGTATATTAGTGCCATGTTGAAAAATACAGGTATGTGTACTGCACATATCCATAGAGTCTGCATATTCATAAAACCACAGTGAAATAATTACACGTATGTATCTATACTTGTCTCTTGACTGTCTCTGTATCTAATCCGTTTTTATATCAGTATTCATACCAATTCATAGCTATGTCTATATCAATATATAACTCATTGGCAAGAACTTACTTTGTGGATAAAAGTACCTCCTTATTGCTTAAGACGGTTGGAAGCCATTCATTCCAGGCTGCAGTCAAGAAGGAGAAGAAATACACGAGTCCAAAGTTAGCATCAAAGTGAGAAGTCTTGAGCAAACAAGACAATTTCATATTCTCAAAAATACTATTTAAGGTCAATTTTGATACTGAGAATACCTCTGTGCTTCCCAATAACATACTTTATCCTTAAATTTTAAAATTTTAGTGATTAATAAAGAGGAAATCCATAGCTGAGGAACCTACCTGCCAGCTAGCCCTTGACATTTTCATCAATAAAAATATAATAACACACGTACCTGGTTTAAAAATCACACATGAGCAATGAGAACAAAAAGGCAAAAAGTAAGAGCAAAAAGTAAGGGCATCTTCCTATCCTCACTTCATCTTAAACCCTCTTCACAAATGCTACCACCATTCACACATTTCCCCCATTGTCTGCCCAGGGCTCACACTCCTCACAGTAAGCGGCTTCTATCTTCCGTATCATTGGTATATATCATGGTGGCCCCACTGCAGTGCATCCTGTTCTGATTCATGGTATAATGGGCAACATCAATAATACCAACATCAATCAAAGATTGATAATAGCACTTTTTAAGCATTTATTATGTGCCACTTGCTTGTCTAAACACTTAATACATTCGCTCATTTAATTCTCACAAAGATCACATGAGGTGTTTTGCTGGCTACCTTCATTATCCCTCTCCACTCCCCAATCCATGCTGCATCTTGATCTGCAGGAAGAGCAGCAGCAGTACACTGCTCTTGCATCTGGATCTCAGCTGGGGCCAGCCCATGGGTGACAGCCAAAGAGACACGAAGAAGGGTGAAGGTTGGGAGGCTCTTAGTCCCTTGGGTCTCCCAGTGGTCCAACTCCCTCCTTAGACAGCAGGCCATGGCTCCTATCAGACAGTTCTTTCTACAAAGCTGTCTCTTGGGCTGGGATTGTGGCTCAGCAGTAGAGCCTAGCATAGGCAGTACCACATAAAAATAAAGGCAGTGTGTTGTGTCCATCTACAAAAAAAAAAAAAAAAAGATTCTCTCTCTCCCTCTCTCTCTCTCTTGAAAAAAAATAAAATAAAAAAAGCTATCTCTTCTCCTCTGACTCATTCCCAGGAATGGCTTCCTTTTGCTAGCCCAAGAACAGAGAGCACTGTCTACTGTACCTGTCCACACCCTTATAAATAGTCCTTTTCCTTACACGTTCTTTTAGTTACTCAATTTGAGTGTGAAACTTGTTTTCTTTGAGGACTCTGATGCATACAAATATGTGCCATTATCCCCATGATACCACTGACAAAATGGAGACAAAAAGTCACTTAGCTGTACAAGGGGCACTGCCCATCGTGGGGCCTAGGCCTGATGTACAAATCCACTCCCCAGAGATGCCCTCACCTCTGTTTGCTTCCTCTTTCAAGAGTGACCCATTTCTGAGGCACACCTATACATACGTTCATGTGAGCCTTCAATAACACACAGGACTTTGCCAATACAAAGTATTTCCAGGAATATCCTTATGTGTCTACGTTGGTAAATATATGGAATTTTACAGAAATATTCTTACCAGTGCCAAGTCAAAAAATGCACGTAATTTTTAATATGAGGAAGTATTTTCAAATTTTTGCCTCAGTTAATCTAAACAAATATACTCATACACTCTAACCTAGTAACTGTACTCTAAAGAGATATAGATTTAGATGTACAGATACAGATACAGATAGATCAAAGAAATGACCACACATGTCCACAAAGGGACACGTATAAGAATGTTCATTGCAGCATTTGGAGGTATTTTTTTTTTTTTATTTTGTGTGAACTGTTTTTGTTTTGGGCAGAGGTAGGAAGTTGGTGGTAAGTGGGAATCCATCCCTGAGGAAAGTGTTAGGTAAGAAATAGTGGATGAATAACAAGAAATTCTGTAGAGCAGTTTGAAGCAATAGTTAAATGTCTACATAATAATATTGCAAATATAGTGGAAAAAAGTAAGAAGTATATCATAAGTCTGTTGTAAATCAAAAATACACCCACACAAAACAATATCTCACATTTTTTAAGAATTTATGCAAAATGATAGACATTAAGCCTATCAGGAGTGGTTGCTTATGGGAAATTCATATAAGGAGTTAAAAAGGAATGAACAAAAAGATAAAGGCAAGGGGTGAAGACAGAGAAAGAGAATGTGAAATTTCCTTCTAGAAAGGTAATGCCTTTACATTATTATCAACAGCATGAGAAAATAGTCATTTTTCCATAATATTTCCAGCAGTCAATATTATAAACTTGCAAAGAATTTTCCAAAGTTGATGGCTATTATCAGACTAAAATTTTTTCCAGTCTGATGATTTGGTTTGCATTTTCCCATTAGGAGTAGAGTTGAGCTAATTGTAAGTCTTTTTCTGTAATTCAGGAGACTTTGCATGGCTAAAAACAACATTTGCTCTTTAGGGCGCTCTTATATCAACAGGTCTTCTGCTATCCAAAAGCACATGGGATGCCACATGTCCAGTAGTCACACAACCCAGAATGAAAATGAGTGTCGGTACCATGGTTACCTTTAAATTCTCTCTCCAGTTCTGAACTCACCAGCATCTCAGAGACCCCATGACCTCTTCAAACCAAGAGACCATCTGCACTTGGTTGGTAACACCAGCTGCATGTTCAGATCATTTCAAACTCTGTTTCAAATCCACTCACACTTAATGCATCAAAAATCACTGTTCTCTCTGAACTGAGCTACTTAATGTTGTGGGGCTGTTTCTATGAGTCCTATTTGTTTAGCTGGGCTTTTTTTAAACCTGCCTCCCTGAATCCCCCCTACACACACACTTTTTTCTTTTCTTCTCTTTTCTTGAAAGAAATTGATGCTCTGCCAAAAATAAGTGAAACTCTGACTCCAAGTTCAACTCAGAATTTACTAGCTGATAAATTAGAAATGGAGAGTGGGTTGTAAAGACGGGGGAGGGGGAAGCACAGAAGAGGAGGGAGGCTTTCATTTTGGGGCAAGTTCAAACTTGAATTCAGAAGCTATTAAAGTGTCTGATGTATGCTGAGTCATATGGAGGAGGGGTCATGGGATGCTGCTGACTCCCTGTCAGCAATGTATTCTGCCCAGGTTGATGGAGAGTTTGCAAAGGAACTACAACAGGATTAGAATTTCAGTAGCATTTTAAATATAACATTAGAAGCTGCATGCCTGACACTGAGCAAGCAATCTGCTTGGGCCTCTTGCATTCATCAGACTGGTGCCTGAGGAGAGTTGTTTCTCTGGGACTCAGATTCCCACTCAACTCTCCCCTTAACTTCACCCCTCTATGACCCTTCCTCCCACCTTGTCTTCCCTCCTCCATCAGAGGCTGTCCAAATGCCTCCCATCCAACAAGGGATTAGGTGGAGACATGGAGAAGACATCTGTGCCGAGAGGGCAAGCTTTCCTAAGAAGATGATGGTGACATTACCCAGGTAATATTGACAGCAACCTTGGAAGGTGGTAAATGCTAGGTCTACTTTGATAGATAAGGAAAATGAAGTTCGAAAACTTAAGAAACTTCTCCCTGTCCGTAAAGGCAGAGCTGGGAATTGAATTACGATCCCTGTGTCCCTAGCCACTGGAAGCTCTATAACCCTGTCAAGTATCATCTCCTTACTACACTTCAGGAGACACCTGCTCCTTCTCTTTTCTGAGACTTTGCACTTGCTCTTCTCTACTAAGGAAAGGAAGGACAGTAGAGGGCAGATCATTCTGGGTCTCCTTCCATGCCATTTCCTTCCTTGAATCCTGCCTCAAAACCATCCCAGTGTAGTAGAGCAAAATGGGACTTTAGCAATTTAAGAGCTGACAGGCTGTGGTTTTGCACACTGACACCCAGCAGCTCTGCACACTGACATGTAACCATAGAGGCTTGCAGTGGCTAATGGGTACCTGTTAAAGATAAACACAGTAGCAGAAGAAGGAAACAAAGCAGTGGAGACAGAACAATTCCTCTTTAGGCTTAGTGCATTTAAAGTCCCTAAAGCTTTATGAACTGAGTCCCTAGGTTGTTGACAAGTTCATACCTACATAAGGAATGTAGAATGCACCCTCCAATAGAATTGCACCTACTCCCTTTCCTTGATGTACCCAAACTTGCTTATGTTTAAAAGTAAAAGTGCCACAGTGTTCGGGGCTCAGACTTTGGGAGCTGTCCCTCAGGGTTGTAGTGCCACAAATAAAATGTTACTTCCAGATCATGGCATCCTGACTCTCATTTTCCATTACACTAGTATTCATCGCCCCTTTATTTCTCAATAGTTTATGAAAAATTTGAAACATACAGAAAAGTTGAGAGATTGGTGCAGTGAACACCCAGGTAGTCACCACCAAGAGCCCGTAGTTCAGAGTTTGCTGTATTTGTTTCATCGTATCTATCAATTTCTCTGTACCCTTTTTCATCTATGCAATCCATCTTGTTTTGGACATATTTCAAAGGAAGTTATAAACATTAGTACATAACACCTCTAAACATGTATTTTAATACATACAAAATTAGAATCATACTTAAGAATTCTCTAAGTGCTCAGAGTCAAGCAATGTGCCAAGCATGATTTGATTTTCATGAGAATCCATTGAGGTGAGTGCAGCCCCCACTCTCACTCTACAAAGAAGATTGGCAGCATAGAAGACATAGCTGCAGAGAGCACTCATTTTGTGTTTTTGTGGGCCCTGCATGTGCAAGTGCTTTGCATGTATTACCCCATTCCATCCCTCACAGCAATTCTGTAGGGCGGATAGTGTTCCATGTGAGCAAACTGAGGCTTAAAGGCAAAGGTTCACAACATAATAATCATTAGAACAATCACTAGAATTTGGATTTGAATCAAGAAGCCTGACTCTGCTGCTACACTGTCCCCAATGGCTCACATCCCTACTAGAGCATTTCTTTCTGCTATTTTACTTTAATTTTTGCCTCCACTTACGTTTCTGATCATATAATGGTCTTTCAAGATCAAGAGGCATGTTTTAGTCTTCTTAGTCCTGAGCCCTTAATCAGACACAAGAAAGCATTTTATAAATGTATCCTGAATGTATTCCTAAGCAATGAACAGTAGTAACTGAGTGTAACTGATAGCTTCATGTTTTAGAATGGGGTGAAGCAGTGCTAAATTCATGGCCATTCTAGAAAAGTCAGTGAGGAACTTGAAAAATGATGTCAGATATTGCTGCTGTTTTCTTTACACCAGCAGAAGGCATGACCAGTCTCCCCCCTCCCCCACCCCCATGTAGTCTGGGTAAACTAAGGGAAAAGGTGGGTATCCTGGGATCCCAGTGTTCTTGTCAGCCCAGGCTGCAGCACACATTTATCCCCTTGGGTCCACCAGGCATCTTTCATGTGCCCTGAACGTGATGGACACCAGGCTAAGGGTTGCAGGAGATACAGAGGTAAAACGTGCAAGGCCCACCCTTGTGGAGCTACCCGGGGCACAAGGTGAGCACCCACCAAACCAGGACCAAAGCTATGACAGCAGACTTCATAAGAAAGAGACAAATCCTAGATTTTAAGGATTTCTAAGGAAGGGGAAATCAAATTCTGGTGTGGAAAGGAAGTTTAGGGATGGCCTGGTAGAGAAATTTTGTTCGTTGGGGTGGGTACAATTTCAACAACAGAAATTTGGCAGGGAGTGCATGCGTGAGTGTGGGAAAACACAGGTCCAACTTGCTCCAATTGTTGAGAAAATTGGGAACAGACCCTGTTAGTCATCTTTTCATCGTGGGACAAAATACCTGAGATAAACAAGTCATGAGGAGCAATGGTTATTCTGTCTCAGAGTTTCAGAGGCTCCGTCCACAGTCAGTTAACCTGGTTGCTTTGGGCCTGTGGCAATGCAGGACAGCCTGGTGACAGGAGCACATGGAAGAGGAAGACTGTTGTCCTCATGGTAGCTGGAAAGCAAGGAGACAGAAACAGGAAGGAGGTGGGATCCCACTGTCCCCTTCAAGGGAACACCCTCAATGACCCAACTTCCCTTCACTAGGTCCCATATCTTAAAGGTCCCACAGCCTCCCCCCGATAGTACTACAAGGCTGGCAACCAAGCCTCCAACACATGAGCCTTTGGAGGCCATTTCCAAACCATAGTGCAGGCCAGGAGGGCCGAGTTGCCCCAGGCAGAGTAAGAGAACAGACAACTCGGAGGCCAAACTCACTCAACATGTATGTTTATTACTGAGCCCAGAAGCACCACGGAGGTGATTATGTCTGAACTCTCTTCAGGTTGAAGCTCACACAAGATGTCCAAGATATGGATGTCGTGGCTTTCCAAGGTCATGCTGCAATGGGACAAGGCACAATGTAGGACCAGAAAAAATGTAGGACCACCTGGAACTGTGTGTGTGTTCCAATCACCCAAATGCAGGCTGTGCGTGCTCACAGTTCTTTCTTATGGGATATCATCTGACCCCTCTGACAGCAGATCCAAGAGCTGTTATTCCTTCCTGTGTTTCAGATGAGGAGACTGAAGCTAAGAGAGCTCAGTGACTCACGAGGTCATTATATGGGAGAGGCAGAATTTGTGACTCCAAATTTTGTTTTCAGTCCCTTGGTGTTCTGTTCTTTATGGAAGGAAATTCAGGCCTTTAGAAATGAATGTTGTTACACAGAATAACTCTTCCTTTCTTCAAATATGTTGTTATTAAAAGCCTCTACTGGGGTCATTGAGTTTAAAAAAAAAATCTAAGACATTTGAGAAATGTCTAACATTGAGAGAATCTTGCCACTCATTAAATGGAATTTACTCAATAGCATCTTTTGATACAGCTTTGTGCTTACAAGTACAGGCTGAGCATCAAACTGCTGGTTTGATTACAGGCATGGTGGCACATGCCTGTAATCCCAGCAGCTGGGGAGGCTGAGGCAGGAAAACTGCAAGTTCAAAGCCAGCCTCAGCAACTTAGTGATTTAGTGAGTCTCTATCTCAAATTAAAACATTAAAAGGGCTGGGGATGTGGCTCAGTGGTTGAGAAACCCTAGGTTCAATCCCTGGTACAAAAAACCAAAAAGGCTCAAACTGATTGGGTCTGAAATGCAGCTCATCACCTACTGGCTTCATGACTTTGGGGATGTGATTTTGCCTGTTTTTCAGTTTCCTCATTCATAACATCAGAATAATAGTTGCACCTACATATGCAATTCTTGGTAGGATTAAATTATGTTTTACATATGAATACCTTGACCAATGCCTAGTACATATTGTCTGATGGCAGTAGCTTGATACATCATTTAGATTTCATTAACAACTTGTTGTTAGATACATTAAGGTGTTCAGGTGACCTCAGATGACAAGGACCAAGATAAGTGGTAGTACAAGGCCAGGAACTCTCTAGCAGTGTTTCTGGGCCTCGTATATCTGGAACTCATCCTTCATCTTTGAGGCTATGGTACCATCGCTCTGCCCTGTGGCCATACAGATGTCTGAGTGCCTGTCAGCCTTACTCTCTTCTCATTTTCCCACTTTTCTTCCTTTTGTAGGTAGCAGAAGGTTAGTAAATTGCACTCCTCGGGCCATAGCTTATTGCCTATTTTGTTGGCTTATTTATTTACCTCTATCCCCATTCCTGCTTCCTATTCTTTTGTCCCTCTACCCCTCAGGCAATGACTCTGGTTTGTGTCTGATTTATATCTTTTGGGTTGCATTGTTCCGAGAAAGATGTATTTGATAATGCATGCATTTTTTTTAATTTTAAAGTATGCTATTTTGTTATATATCTCTGTTTCTTACTTTTTTCAATCAACACTGTGATAAATGTGCCCATATCTTTAGGTCTCCACCCAAGCTGTTCATTCTCTCTTGCACATAGCTCTCCATGATGTATACTCACCATATGCTCCATGGAGGGATTTCCAGAACGCCTCCAAGTTCTTGTCACCACCAAATGGCACTATCAGGAACATTTTCAGACCAGCCCTTATAGACCCGAGTGAGGTGTTCTTTGGAAGTGCATTCAGGGTCCATTTTAATTTGACTAAGTTTCATCAGGTTGTTCACCAGAAAGCCGGCTTCCCGTGACACTCCCAGCAGCAGTGTGTAAGTCCCAATTCCACCTGCCGCTGCCTGCTGTGGCTTTCAGACTTCGAAGCCATTTCTTCTCTATTATTCTATTTTCACAGTTTTAAAGCTATTTTGTTACATATCTCTATTTTCTTCTATTTTCTGCTTCTTTCCATGCTGTTTTCTGCTTTAACTGCCCCACCTGCTCTGCGTCTCCCTGTCCTTACCTTTTCTCTAATCTTCCTCTCTAGAAACCTTCCCCAGGGGTTCACCCTAGTCATGGTTTCTTTTGCTTCTATACCAGAGCATTAATTATCCCCTTATCTTTCTGTTTTACCTTCAAGCACTATGATTGGTCCCTTGGATTATCCAATCTGGCACAATTCTGGGATGTAGATTCTCCCCTTAGACCACCTCTTAGGACAGTCATTGGCTCAGACCTCTATTTCTGGTTCCCCCAGATGTCTCCAGGATGCTAAAGGTCATATGGAATTAAACCTATTGGCTCCTTGGGTTAAGGAATATCTGCAATGAGCTTTTACCATAAAGGGGGCCATGCATATGACAGGCATTCATTTATGTGGACTACCTGGTATGCACATTGGTTTCATATTTTATTAAATTTGCCAAATTGACCAATTTTGATGTGAGGTAGCTGCAATTATGCAAGAAGAGTACCAATCTCAAACATTATTTTATATGTAAACACAGTGGGGATCTTTTAGTTGTCCCCGTAGGTCCTGTGTTAGGACTGTGATCACTGTGATAAAATACCTGAGAAAAATCATCATAAAGAAGGAAAGGTTTTGTTGGCTCATGGTTTCTGAGGGGTCTGTCTATGGTCACTTGGTCCCATCACTTTGGGCCTATGATGAAGCAAAACATCATGGTGGGGAGCACATGGCCCAACAGAGCTACTCACCTCATCAAAGCTGGGAGGAGAGAGAGCAAAGGGCCTTACCTGTCAAGGACGCACCTCCAGAGGCCCCCTTCCTCCAACTAGGTCACACCTCTGAAAGTTTCTAGCATCACCCAATAGTGCCACCAGCTGGGGACTGAGCCTTAGGAGGCATTTCAGATCTAAATAATAATAGGTCTCTCTCTCTTCTTCTTGCATTATTTCCTCCAGCCCATAAGCATGCTATTGAGCAAACCCTGTCCTAATGCAAAGGATGTGTTATTTCCCTGCCCAGAACATTCTCCCCAACTCCTTTTTGGCCCAAACAAAGCAAACTCATTCTTCTCCCACCAAATTTCACTTTTCCAGGAAGATCTTTTCTGATATCTATCCTGGGTAAATTCTCCTGCCAGATGTTCCCATTCCCTATCATCACACACTGTGTTATACTTAAATGTTATTTTTGCTACAAAATATGAGCAACCTAAGGATGTGATTGTGCTTATCCCATCCACTGCTGTGTTTCCGTTGTCCAGCCAAGCACTTTGCATCTAGTACGTGCTCAAAAAACATTTGAGTAATTTTGTTGAATAATGGAGAGGCAATGTGTCCAGGAGGCTGAGTTTAAATCCCATTGCAGTTATGAGTTCTAGGAGGAAACCATCATTCCTGATCTACCTTATGGTTTTTACATGTGAAAAAATTTCAGATATAAGCATGTACAAAAATATGGCAAGATTATTATCTGGGTAAAGATCATTAGGTAGCTCTGCTCCTATTTAGAGGAATGTAAATGCCAACTGCTTGAATAGGAGGATAAAATAATGCTCTCATCCTAATATAATTTCATAAATCAAAGATTGTCATCAGCAGGATGCTAGATATGGAAGGGAGCCTGGAGTGTGTCCAGTCTAGATATTTTGTTTTGCCTGGAAAGGGAATTGACTGGGAATCAATTTATATGACTAGCCCAAAGTCACAGAGCCTTCTAGCAACAGGGCTCTTGTCCTACCCTTCACACACCCGAGGCATGTGCCCTGGTGGGAGGATGCAGCCCAGAAGCAGCCTCCTCTTTGGCTCCTGCCACGCTGCCCTTTGTTTGAGTCCAGCTTCCCACAAGCCATTATTTCTTAGAATCATATACTCATCAAATTCTCTTGTGTTTTTCCCTTTTTTCCCCTTCATGCCTCTCCCTGACCCAGTTCTTTTCACTGACCCATGAAGAAGTAGCAAAGAGAGAAGCGCACATCCCTGCTCAAGCTTTCCTGTGCTGTGATTTCAGTGTGCAACCTCCCCCACCAAGGTCAGCCAGTGGTGAAGTTATCTGGGGGACCAGATGCTAGATTTCTGATTCCCTAGCAGAGCCAAGTTGTTCTCAATACACACAGTTTCTCAGGAAGAAGAGTCCACTGTATTTACACTTTTTCTAGTTGCTACAGGAATTAGAGTCAGTGGCAAAAATAATCCTAAGAAGGGGTCCTTTGTGTCCAACTGTTTTAAAACAAGATTTTTCATAAGTGTTGACTCTCTCCCCAGAATGAAGCACAGAAGTGCAAAAGTTCAGCCTGAGCCTTGCCCACTCCTTTGCTTGAGACCTTCCAAGAGACTCACAAGGCTTTTATTTTCCAGGGCCCATGTGGCCATAAATTGCAATGGACATTAATTTATGAAAACAAATGACACCAGCCTACTCCATGACATTTTGAAATGGGAGAATTAAGCAGGGTAATAAAATAAAACAGGAATAAAAGAAAAAACATTCCGACCCCATAGCTGCCCTGGCTATGTCCCAAATGACACAAGGACCCTGAGTATCCCTATTCCAACCCCCTCCACTCTTGCAAAGTTAGAGTTATTTGATCAAAGGTGAAAAATTAGCTCTTTGTCACAGAGCATGGCAGGAAATTAAACACATCCAATGCTTTCTCCATGGGACTAGAATAACCATTCCATCTGCAGAATTTACATCAGTGGTCACAACGTAGGCAGAGAAAAGGAATCAGATCATCGGCACTGGTGGCTTAGTCCATTCTCTCCAGGATTTACAGGGCTTAATGAATTCCCCTGGATATTCACTGAGATTTGGGGGAGCTCCTAAGAACATCAAGAGGGTGGTTTATAGGCGTGTAGAAGTAGAGACAATTCTAATGTCCTTATGGTGGTACTTTCATTCTCCAGCATTGAGGAGACAAGCTATCAATACATAGTACCACCTTCAATTCCATGGGAGAGATGTGGAGGGATGGAGCTGGACAATGTGTCTGTGATTTAAGGCAATGCAGTGGGATCTCTCTTGGTCTCCATTTCTTTGGTTGCTTGGACCTGATACATCTGAGTTTTTCAGACGTGAATACAAAGAGTGGAAAGAGACACATAGCCCTACAACAGTATCTCCTGAGGTCATCAATTGGCACCAATTTACAACTCATTTTCATTTTTTAGGCTACATTTAACATACAAAATTTTAGTTGGTGGCTTAAAAGGAGAGGCTATAATTTCTTCCCTTTAGTCCCTATCCCATCAAATGAAAGGACACAAGACCAAAATAGGATCAAAGGACCAGTCAATTTATTGGTGAAGTACATACTTCATCATTCCTTAAAAGTAGGGCTTTTAATAAATAAATAAATTTATTTTTAAAAAGTAGGGCTTCTAGAAAATTTTTGGAGAATAGAAAATAAACTTCAATCTTAATAGGCATTTTATTTCACCTACTAAAATCTTGGTCTTAATTCACCTTTTTGGACAACTGATCTGTGAGCTATCTGCCTAGCTACCTGTATTTTAGCTGCAAGGAAGCACCTGCCTTGCCCCACACCCTGGCACAGCTGGACAACAGAGGAAAGGTGGCTGTGCTCCCGGATCGCCTCCAAAGATGAGCTGGCTCAGGGGAGTTAGCCACAGGGAGTTTACTCTGAGGGAGAAGAAGGCACAAGACAATGAGCAGGCAATTCCCCCAAGAGAACACAGAGCCAAGGAACTAGAAAACAATACCATGTGTGAACGGTGGACAGCATTTAACATGTCACCCCACCCTCTATTAAATGTGATTCAGTGAAAGCCCCAGCAGTCAGCTTAGTGATTCCCCTGCTTCAGGGGGCATCTACCAAGCAGGTTGAGAAAGGGTGGAAGTCTCATGTACTTTTACCTCTAAGAGTGCAGTTGTTCCTCATCTCCATTATCAGGAAGGGTTTCCTGACTGGGGAGCTGAGGAAAGGGAAACATAACCAGTATTAGAAATTTTGGCAAGATCTTTCCTTGGAAGTTTGAAGACCATAGAGAACCACATCGTTTTTCACTTAGGGAAAGAGAGATCCCAAGTGGGACAGGATATTTAATGTTCTCTCTTAGGGTGTTTCCATCCTGGAAACGGAATAAAACCATCTTCCTGGTGAGATATCTGATGGATCCCATTCAACAGCCTTCTCAGTTGGTCCCAAGAGATGGTTCCAAAGAGAACACCTCTGGCTACAGGAAGCCGGGTCCTCCGAGGTCATCTACTGGAAGGGGAAGCAATGGTCCGAAGCCTACAAGCAGGGTTCTCATCACTGATGTAAAGCTAGGCCTTTTTCTTAGACCTTCCTGAGTCTGACATGAGAGAAGCTAAAATTTGTGAATCATTCGCTCCAAGGCAGCATTGGAAGAGGTGATGAAAGCTCAGAGGAGCCAAGAGGGAGGAAAAGTCCAGGAAAAGATTTTCAGAGATAAAGAGAACAATTCCTTAGTGAGGCAACTTGGAGAAAACACTCTCAGGGAGGCACGTCTTCAGTCTGTCTTTAACAGATGTTGACTAACTCGATGTCGGGCTGGAGCCAGCTGCCGCTGACTGAGGAATATTTTCCATCACAGATCCTTTGTGGTGAAAAAGAATAAAACTGAAAATGGATGGCACCATATTGGGTCCATGATCTTGTCACCAGAATCAAAGAAACCCATTCAGGGAGGCTAGGGCAAAGGAAAAAGCAAAGAAATATATTTGATATGAAGCAGCTATTTGGGGTCCATCTGGGAAGTTTCTTTAGAATCTAAAAGGAAGAAAATAATACTTCAGTGATCACTTGTAGTAAACTTTCAAGAACTTCATTTGGGTTGGGGATATAGCTCAGTGGTAGAGTTCAGATTTAGCATTGTGCAAGGCCCTGGGTTCAATCCCCAGCACCACATCACCTGCATGTGAGTGAGTGTGTGTACACGTGCACACACACACACACACACACACACAGAGAGAAGAAAGAAAAGAAAAAAAATAACTTAATTTACTAAGAATATAGAGCAGTACATCCTAAGGATGGAACTCTCTCAGCAACTCAAAAGTGATTGGATCCCTAGGACGGGAAGCTTTCCTCACAGTTCCTTGGACCCATTAGCCTGCCTCTAAGGACTGTGGCCAGGCCAAACATGGAAGTTCCCTGTCCTCATTATATGACTTGCTCCTGTACTTTGCAGTATTTGGAAGCAGCATGCTCTGAGGATGGACCTTTGGGGAAATTTTATTCCACCTTTCTGCTCCTCAGATGCCTTTCTTTTCTTTCCTGCTTCAGGATTTCGTGTTGGCTGTCCTTAGGCCTAAAACGCTCTGGCACCAGCTATTCACCTGTCAGATTCCTTCTTACTCCTCTGGTGTGGAGTAGAATGCCACTTCCTCCCTCACAGCCTCATCTCAAGTAAAGACAATCTCCTATCGTGTTCTATTCCATTTCTCTATTTATTTACAAAATAATAATGATCAGGGTATCAAATTTTGATGGTATCAGATTATCAGAGCAGAATTCTAAAAGGAAAATTGGAAAGGGTTTTGAACTAAATGAAAATCAAAATTTGTGGCATGGTACTAAATATATAACTCCAAATATTTATACTAGGAAATAAAATGAATACCTTAAATCAATTATTTCACCATCTGCCTTAAGAAAATGGAGAGAAGAGAGAGAGAGAGAGAGAGAGAGAGAGAGAGAGAGAGAGAGAAGCAAATAAAAACCAAAGCACAATTTAAAAGGACATGATAGAGAACAAAGTAGAAATCAGTGAAATGAAAAAAGGTAAAACAATAGAAAAATAGCAATGAAATGACAGGAGTTCTTTAAAAACATCGATAAAGTTAACCTCTAATTAGAATGATGAAAAAAAAAACAGAGAGAGAAATAAAGGACACAAATAATCAATATTTAGAATGAGAGGGGCAACACTATAAATCCCACATGTGAAAAGGACAGTAGGGAAACATTAGGTCAACTGTATGCTAATAACTGGACAACCTAATTCCTTAAAAGACACAAAGGGTAAAAGCTCACTCTAGATGAAATAGGCACCAATAACATGAACAGCTCTGCATCTAATAAAGCGAAAACTCTTCCTACAAAGAAAAGTCTAGAATTACTTGGCTTCATTGGAGAATTTTTTTTAGAAAAAACATAATACCAATTCTAGGCAAAGAACTACAGAAAGTTGGAAAGGAAGGAATATTTTTCCCTCTGTGAATACAGTATTACCCTAATACAAAAAGCATACAAAGGCTTTATAGGATAAGAAAGTCACATATTAGCAACTATCATGAACATAGATGTAAAACTTCTAGACAGAACTTTGCAAACCAAGTTCCATAATATACATAAAGAATATGATACAAGTAAGGTTTACCCCAGGAAGGCAAGTTTGGCTTTATATTTGGCCATAAGTTAATGTAATTGACTCTAGTGGCATACTTTAGAAAACAAAAACCATGTGATCATTTTCAAAAATTTTGAAAAAAATATCCATTATCCATTACTGACTAAAAAAAAATAATTTAAATCTAAAAGCCACATACCTTCAGCAAACTGGGAATAGAAAAGAACTATCTTGATAGTACTTAGTGATGAGAGAAAATGTTCTTCCCCCTGAGTTCAGAAGATGGCATCTGCTTTAACAGATTCTGTTCTACATTGAAGTGCAGGAAAATTAGGCAGGAAATACATTTTAAAAAAAATTCATAATTTTTTAGAAAAGTGAAATCTTTCTTTACAGACAACATGATTGTCCAGATAGAAAATCAGATAAAATCTGTAAAAACCCATTGGATTTCTGTATTTTAGCAAAGCAATTGGAAAGTGATATTTTAAATATTATTTATAAAAATATAAAATATGAATTGTGTGTGGAAATTTGACAAAAGATGTGAAAGGTCTATGACTTAAAAACTAGAAAACATTACTAAGAGAAATTTGAAAATACCTAAATAAATGGAAACATATAGCATGTTCATGACATAGTATATTTGTGCTATTAAGATATCAATTTTCTCCTGATTGAGCTATACATTAATTGTAATCTAAATAAAAATTCCAGCATATTTTTGGTGTCATTTGACAAGCTGGTTCTAAAATTCATGAGAAAATTCAAAAGACTTAGAGCAATCAACATATTTGAAAAAAAAAAAAAACAAATGTCAATGCCTAACACTGAGTTCAAAACATTATTATAAAAGTTAGAAAAATCTGGTGAGGATGTAGCAGGAAAGGTATACTTACACATTGCTGGTGGGATTGCAAATTGGCACAATCACTCTGTAAAGCAGTATGGAAATTCCTTAGAAAAGTTGGAATGGAACCACCATTTGATCCAGCTATCCCACTCCTGGGTCCATACACAAAGGACTTAAAATCAACATACTATAGTAATGCAGCCACATCAATGTTTACAGCAGCTCAATTCACAATAGCTAAACTGTGGAAGCAATCTAGATGCCCTTCAACAGATGAATGGATAAAGAAACTGTGGTACATATACACAATGGAATATTACTCAGCATTAAAAGAGAATAAATTATGGCATTTGCAGGTAAATGGATGGAGCTGGAGAATATGCTGCTAAGTAAAGTAAGCTAATCCCAAAATACTAAAGGTCTAAATGTTCTCTCTGATAAGTAGATGCTGATCCATAATTGGGGGGAGGGGATGGGAAAAATGGAGGAACTTTCATTGGACAAAGGGGAGGGAAGAAAGGGGAGGAGGTATGGGGGCAGGAAAGATGATGGAATGTCATGGACATTATTATCCTAGGTACATGTATGACTGTATATATGGTGTTATGCTACATCATATACAATCAGAGAAATGAAAAATTTGCTGCAATTGTATACAATGAATCAAAATGCATTCTGCTGTCATATATACCTAATTAAAATAAATAAATAAAGTTATTTTTTAAAAAACTACAGAAATCAGGACAACAAACAAATCAGTGGAATGAAGACTACAAAAATCAGACCCAGGCATATATGAAAATCTTGTGGTTTTGTTTTGTTAACCAAGATACAAAAGTGATTCAATGTAGAAAGGATAGGTTTTCAAAAAATGGATATCCTTGCCAAAGGATGATCTTCAATCAATATCTTATACCATAATCAAAAATTAACTCAAAATATATAATGTAAAATGTAAGCTATAAAACTTGAGGAGACAACATAGGAACTTGAATTAGGCAACACCTAAAGCATAATCTCTAAAAGGAAAAGTTTACACATTGAACTTTATCAACATTAGAAACTTCTCCTCTTCAAATGTCACTGTAAAGAGAATTAAAAGACAAAATGTAGCCTGGGAGATAGTTTTGCTAGAATATACTGATAAAAGGAGTTTTATCCAGAATTAATAAAGAACTCTCAAAATTAAATAAGAAGAAAAAGAAAAACCCAATAAAAATGGGCAAAATATTTGAACAGATATTCACTAAAGAAAATATATGGTTGGTAAATAACCATGGAAAGATGATCAATAACAGTAAATTCAACTACAATGAGAACCCACTACAGATTTATTGAAATGGCTAACATTAAATGCACCACCCATACCAATTGTTGCCAAGGATATGGAGCAATTGTAATTCTCATATATTGCTGATGGGTTTGACTTTAAAAAACAATTTGACAAATTTCTTTTAAAAATTAAATGTGTGCTTATCATACAATCCAGCAATTCCATGCTCAGGTAAAATAACAACTTAGAATTGGGAACACAAAGAATCGGGAATATGAATATTTAGAGCAGCTTGACATAATTGTCAAAAACCGCAAACTATCCAGATATCTTTCAACAGGTGAATCATTAAACAAGATGTGGCATATCTTATACACACAATCATATTCTACTCTGTAATGAAAAGGGGTAATTTCTTTTTGTATTAAAAGAATCCAAAATGCAGATGAATCTCAAAATAATTATGTTAAATTATACAAACCAGATCCTGCCCCCCCCCCAAAAAAAAGTAAAACCTAGACAGAATATCCAGTGCTCTGCCCTTACCAGCCAAAGGAAATTAGAAATGATTTTTTTAGGAGTAAGTTATACCTAAAATAAGAAACAATTGATCAGAATCAGTACCACTGGATTATGCTTTCAGACACCAGTTTATTCTCTGGTATGCATTTTGTGTCATGCACTTTTTTATTTGCCATCTCTAGGGTCACTGCCATTTCTTTGGACATCTTGCCCTCCCCATCAACATGACCATTACAAAGCAACCTTGAGAGTGGACTTAGAACTCACTGTTAGATATGTGCCTGGGCAGCTAAGTCATTCCTCAAACAACCCCGGGGTTGTAACTCTGATGCCTCTAGCTGGAAGAGGGGAAATCTTGGTCATCTAAAGGTGACCCAACAAAGTAGGTAAAATTCCCAACTTCTACTTGGAATGGTGTGGCTAGAAATCCCTAGAATCCACAGAAACATGGCCTATTCCTACATCCTATTTCAAGTGTCCCTTATTCCCTTACTCTTTCCCAAGAATTTGAAACATCAAGAGCTGCTCAAGTCCAGAGTGTAGAAAAAAGAAATGAGAGATGTAAAAAGGGAAGCATTTGTCCACCTACTTCACATATAGTAGTGTATGCTTCTGCCTCACCCTCTAATGGAACCTGTGGGCTGTATTCTTCATAACCTCTAAGACCAGCTTTGATTTCTAATTATATGTTTATTCTTGTCCTTAATCCAATAATTTTATGGCAGCTTCTCTATTTAAAACCCCCAACTTTGGGAATATCATCCCTAGGGAATATCTTTCTGTGGTCTTCCCTTATCATCATGTCCTATCCCAAGGGTTCCATCCCTATGGGGGGGGGTGTCGGTGCAGCCAGCTAGCAGCACTCCTGTGTCTTCTGCACTGTCACATCTTCTCCAGTGTTCCTGAGTTGCAGGGGCTGCAAACCCACTGGTACTGTGATGTTTCCCATAACCAGCTTCCTGACAGGTGTTCTTTTCACCTCCCCAGCCCAGGCAATTGCTCTTAGGTTATATATTCCTGAAGTGGTCATTACTGGTCGGGATCTGTCTCCTGGATCCTCTCCCAGGAGTCTCCAGTCTCCATCACTTACTTCCTGCCCTCAACTCCTGCCTCAAACTGTGAATGGGAAAGTAGGATTGGAATTCTTGGTGGAGATCCATCAACTTGAATACAGCAGCCAGTGAGCCCCTCAGAGACACCCCTGAAGAAACAGATTCTAGACAATCTTATGACATGTCAATGGCGCCAACTTGGCAGTTTTTATTGCAGCCATCCTCTTCATGAAGAAAGTGGTGACTGGAGAGGCACAAAGACATTTGGAAAGCAGTTTGGAGATTCCTTGGAAAACTGGGCATGGAACCACCATTTGGCCCAGCTATACCACATCTCAGTTTATACCCAAAGGACTTAAAAACAACATACAATAGTAATGCAGGCTCATCAATGTTTAAACAACATAATTCACAATAGCAAAATTGTGGAACTAACCTAGATGCCCTTCAGTAAATGAATGGATAAAGAGAATGTGGTATATATACACAATAGAATATCATTCAGCATTAAAAGAGAATAAAATCATGGAATTTACAGATAAATGGATGGAGTTAGAGAATATTATGCTAAATGAAATAAGCCAATCCCCAAAACTCAAATGCCGAATGTTTTCTCTGATATGACGATGCTGTTCCATAATGGGGATGGGGGCAGAGGATGGTCCAAGAAATAGATGAACATTAGATAGGGAAAAGGGGACGGAGAGGAAGGGAGGGGGCATAGGGTGTAGCAAAGACGGTGGAATGAGATGAACATTATTAGCCTAAGTACGAATGGTGTGACTTTACTTTGTGTACAACCAGACATGAAAAAATGTGCTCTACATGTGTACTATAATTTGAAGTACATTCCGCTGTCATATATAATAAATTATAATAAACAAAATAAATAAATAAAACATGCAAAAAAGGAACAAGGGAGATGGGCTGGGGTTGTGGCTCAGTGGTAGAGCGCTTGTCTTGAATGTTGAGGCACTGGGTTCAATGCTCAGCACCACATATAAATAAAATAAAGGTACATTGACAACTAAAAAAATATTTTAAAAAAAGAACAAGGAAAATGGCTGAGGAAGCCAGGAAGCCAGCTTCTCCTCTCCTGCCATCCTGGGCTGTTGAGTTGCAGACCAACAGTTTTGAGAAAGTTTAGTCATGCCTCCCCAGCTGTGCCCATCGCTGGATGCCTTCTGGGATACCACTGCCAAATATTTGAAAATTTTTGAGAGATTTTTTTTTTTTGTGGAAATAGAGCCAAAAGTTTCAGGGAATTACACAAGTTTCTAAGAAGCTGGAACCAAAGAAAGGGCTCAGTGTGAGTGGAAAGGAATATTTTAAACAAATCTGATACTAAGATTGCAGCTGTATTTAAAAGTGATTAACAGCATTTAAGAATTAGTGAGAAAGATACCAAGGGGTAGAAAAGTATTATTTTAAATATGAAACAGAGATTAAGTTCCTGACATGTTAATAGAAGACTAGTCTGTTTTGATAGAAGTCTTCTCTTTTTAATTTTTCCTCCTCTTTTAAATATTATCCTATATTGAAATAATGATTATATTAATTTTGATTATGTTCATGCCATGGTAATCCACTCCCATTAACCTTTCAGACAGGAGTGGTGTAGCAGTCTCAATCATGGGTTCAAGATTTCATTTACCACTTGTTGACAGAAGCTCAAATAGAGGCTCATCTAAGAGTGATGTCCAAAGGTCCTGAGGACCTGCACAAAGTTACCAAAGCAACTCACTTACTCACTTTCCTCTTGCCCATCTATGCTTCAACTTGCACCTCTCTTCCCTTGACAGAGAGGCAGAACCCCTCTCTTAGCATGAAGTGAGCACAGTTCTAAAAATGGACGCCGTCCCTTTTCCTCTAATTCCTTTGTCTCCAGGCACATAATTATTCCTATTGTGTAAGATTCATGCTGTCACGTGCATTGGACCAGACATTCCTAGACGTACTATATTCTGGATCTTTTCATCATTATTTGATTCTAAAACCAATAGCATGCTATAAATGAACCTGAGCAAGATTCCAAAGGCAATGTCTTCTTATTCTGCTCATCAGTGGCTTTCTAACTTTGAGAGAACGAGCCCTTTTAAAAAGCCACTGTAGAAACAAGGTACAATAGGAAGAAAACAAGTGAACATAAAGGGGCATTCAGGGACCCCTGTGACACTCGGATATAGGTGTTAGAATTTGAAAGGACCTTGGAAAATGTGGTCCAATTCCATCAGTGAGTCGTTAGCCACACCCCTAAGCTTCAATCAGTGAGAGTCAGGTCCAGGACCCAGGTGTACTCATATATGAAGCCTTTCCACTTTCACTACCTTGCTGTCTGCTCATTTCTTAGTGTAAATGGAGAAACACAAGACTTGTGTCCATCTGGAATGAACATGGTACCCTCTATCGAAAGTTTCCTCAGCCCTGAAGCAGAGGACAGTTACAGAGGTCTCCTTGGGAAGACACCAAGAAATCACACAAAAACCAGCATCAGCTTTGAAATCACCAAGAAGCAGCAAACCTCTTGGGAGGAGCTAACACTGATCGTTGGTTTTCTTTTTTCTAAAAAACTATTTTCTCTCAAGCCCTAGGATCTTATCAGGCCACCAGCCCCAACCTTCAGCCCCAGCTCTGGAAAAGTGGATCTTCCTTGAAGGGCCAGCACTTGACCTTGCTGACTAAGGGGTAGAAAGCTTTCGTTCATCAAGGAAAATTTCCTAAGGAAAAGGGATGCATTTATCTTAATTCTACCCTTATGTTTAAACAGTGTTTCTCCTGGGGACTTCTTCTCTTAATTGGAAAGAGAAAGAAGAAAAAAGTATTTGAATAACACACTATATAGCTTCCTATCCTAGTGTCATGGATGATAAACTGAGTCCCCTTAAAAAGCTTTAGAACAGAGTTCCCATGACCTCAAGCAACCAGGGCTGTGTGGTTAGACCATTTCCTGGGAGGGTTCTCCTTCCTTGGAGGACCACCTGTTCCAGCCATTAGACTTCCCTGGGTGACTGTCTGGGGTTTACATTACTTGTCAGGACTTTAGTTGACCTCTGGGAAAAGTAGGTTAAAAATCTACTGAGCAAAAGACAAGCGATAACAGGAACAAGCAGAAAAATAGGAATTTAAGTTAGACTGCTGGCAGAAGTTTGCCAGAGAGGATTGTGAGTGCTGGAATATATTCCTAGATATCCATGGATAGTTTAATAATTAGGCAAAGCCAGGGGAAAACTAAAATAAAAATAAAGAAAATTGAATGACAGAGATCCTGATATGATTAAGTTTGCCATCCGTGAACACCCTGTGGTGCAGGCTAAGGAGAGATGCTTGTGAATTTGTTCATACAAAATTCTCTGAAGGGTAGCTTCTTCTCTAGTTGGCTGGGTCATCCTTCTTTTTTGGTCTTTGTCTCTCTTAGTCCCAATCATCAGATGTACTCCTGTCCTAAACCTGTTTATGGACATTCATGTCCAGATTCTCCTTTCCTCTTGAAAGGAAACTTGAGATCTGAGTCTTCTGTCACCTTCTCTCTTGACTTGTCCACCCATTCTCAGTCTTACCTATCGACCCTCTAAGGTTTCATTCCTTGCCTCAGAGCCATCCCCCTATGGAGCTAGGAAGAAGCAGGCCACACCTGCCTTTTGAGCCAGCCTTTCTCTAGCCTCACCTCCTTCCTCTTCCTTTAGAGCTCTAATGACCATCCTGTTCAGAAACAAATTCCTAGAATTTTCTTCCACAAAACTGCCTTTCCCAGGATACAAGGCCTAGCTCTCTAGAATTCTCTATATCTTCTTCCCTCAAAAATCTGCCAACAGGTAAGAATTTTAAAGCAATAATTCAGGCCAAATCATTAGTGTCTAAAAACTGATCTCATCAGTGACCTGCCTGAGTGCCAACAATAGCAATGCAAGTTTCTATTTTATAGTCTCATTTCCTGCTCACAGGCACCCTGTGAGGTAGCACAAAGATATAGTACAGGGAGCTGAGTCAATTCCAACGAAGGAAAGGGCCTTTCTGTGATGTTGCCAACATCTTTCATCTTATTAACCCTAACCCTAACCCTACCCTGTCCTCTGTCCTTCTCTCTCATCTCATTTTCTGCCACTCTCTGACTATTCACTGATTGTCATACTTTTGTTAAAGTATAGTTTTCATAAAAATAGAAATTCAACTTATTAATTAATAAGTCAGCAACTTCTTAAGATTGGTTCACAAGAATATTCAAAGAGCAGAAATATATGTTCATAAAGGCCATATAATGCTGACATATATTTGCTAATAGGTTAAAAATGATTAATACTCTATAAGATGATTAAAAATATGTTTGAGACAATCAAAATGGAGCTTGGCATGGTGCCACATGCCTGTAATCCCAGTGGCTCAGGAGGCTGAGGCAGGAGGATCATAAGTTCAAAATAAGCCTCAGCAACTTACTGAGGTTCTAAGCAACTTAGCAAGACTCTGTCTCTAAATAAAATATAAAAAGGGCTGGGGATGTGGTTCACCCTGGGGCTCAATCCCTGGTACAAAGAAAAAAAAAACTTTAGCTAGACTTACCAAGAAAGAAAAAAAAGACTAAAATTAATAAAATCAGGAATAAAAAAAGATATGTCACAACCAATCTTAAGTAAATAAAAACATTTATACGGGAATACTATGAAAAACTGTATAAGAGCAAATTAAGTGACTCACATAGAATAGAAATCCCTAGAAAGACACAAGTTACAGAAATTTACCCAATAAATATAGAAAAAAAATAGATTAATAACAAGTAAAATGACTGAATTGTTAGGTTTAAAACTTACCAATATGCCCTAAAGAAGAATTAACATCAATCCTTCAAAAACTCTTCCCTCAAACTATAAGAACAGATAACATTTTCTCATCTCATTATATAAGGTCAGAATTACTGGTTCCTCATACACCAAAACATCAGAAGGAAATAAAATGGCAGCCCAATATTCTCCATGAATACAGACATGAAAACACTCAACAAAACATTTGAAGGCCAAATCAAGCAACATTCATAAAGTAGTATATACCTAAACCAATTGGAACTTATCCCAAAAATGCAGGGTGATTTCAAAAGTCTGAAACATCATTCATGTAATATACCATATTACAATGGTAAAACGTCATATGATCCTTGCAATGAATATAGGGGGGAAAATGACAAAACCTAAATGCCTTTTTGGGAAAACCTGCACAACAAAGTGGGACAGAAAAGAATTTTCTCAAACTGGTAAAGACCATTTATGGAAAATCCACATGCTAACATAATATTTAACGGTTAAGACTGAATACTTTCCCTAAAAGATCAGGATCAAGGCAAGAATGCCAATTCTTACAACTTCTATTCAACATTGTAATAGAAGGTCTAGCCAGGGCAATTAGGCAAGAAAAAGAAATAAATGTCACCCAGATTGGAAAGGAAAAAATGAAACTATCTCTATATGCAGATGACATGATTTTGTATTATAAAAACTTCTAAGTAATCCACTAAAAACCTTTTAAAACTATTAAATGAATTCAGCAAAGTTGGAGGATAAAAGATCAATATGTAAAAATCACCTATATTTCTGTATACTTGTGGTGAAATTTTTGAAAATAAAATTAAGAATCCAATTTTGCTTATAATAGTATTAAAATATATAGGAACATATGTGATAAAAGAAGTATAAGACGTACACCAAAAATTATAATATATCATTAAAGAAATAAAAAAAATCTAAACAAATAGAAAAACAATCCACACCCATGGATAAGATGACTTAACATTGCTAAGGTGATTATGCTTCCCAGCCCGATTGACAAGATCTGGTATCTATCAAGATAGATACCAGTTGCTTTGTTGCAGAAATGGACAGACTAACCCTCAAGTTTATATAGAAATATAAGAGACTTGGAAAACTAAAAAAATTTCAGAAAATAAGAATAAAATTGAAGAATTTATACTTCCCAATTTCAAAACTCACCACAAAACTATAGTAACAAAGACAGTATGGTTCTGACACAAGGATAGTCAATCAATGAAATAGAATTGAGAATCCACAAATAAAACCACACATTTATGACAATTCATGTTCAACAGGAGTATTCCGATAATTCAACAGGGAAACAAAACCCTTTTTGGTGGAAGTGACTACTGGATAATCACAAGCAAAATAATGAATTTGAATCTTCACCACAATACTCACAAGCATTAACTTAAAAAAGATCCTAGAACTACATATAAGTTAAAAATACTGAAAATCTTAGAAGAAATCATAGGAGTAAATCTTCATGCCTTTGGAGCAATGGATTCTCTGAAACCACTAAAAAGCATAAACAACAAAAGAAAATATATATATATATATATATATATATATATATATATATATATAAATTGAACTTAATATTGAGAACTTTTTTTTTTAATATTGAGAACTTTTGTTCTCATGTAATACCCTCAAGAAACAGAAAAGACAATTTTCATAATGGAAGAAAATATTTGCCAAACATATATTGGATAAGGAATTTCTATTCAAAATACATAAACTCAATGTTTTAGTCAGATTTTTCACTGCTATGGCTAAAATATTTGACAAGAAGAATTAAAACATGAAATGTTTATTTGGTGCTAATGGTTTCAGAAGTCTCAGTCCATAGATGGCCAACTTCATTCCCCAAGGCTGGAGGTGAGGCATGATGTCATGGGCAAAGGGTATGGTAGGGGAAAGCGGCTTAGGACATGATAATCAGGAAGCAGAGAGAGCTCTGCTCACCAAGGGCAAACTATAAACCCCAAAGATACCCCCCAGAAACCTACCTCCTAACCACTCCCTACCTGTCTACAGTTACCATTCAGTTAATCCCCATCAGGGATTGCGTTAAGGCTCTCATAACACAATCATTTCACCTCTAAATTTTCTGTAGTTGTTTCCAATGTATTTTGGGTGACATCTAGTATCTAAACAATAACTCAATAATAAAAGAAAAAAAACTAAAATTGGAAAAAGATTTAAACAGAAATTGCTCAAGGAAAATACAAAAATAATCAACAAGTACATATAAGAGTGCTCAACATCACTAGTCACTAAGAAAATGCAAATCAAAATCACACTGTGATGTCACCCCATACCCACTTACACGGCTATACCCAATGATAGATAATAACAAGTGCTAGTCAAGATGTGGATAAATTAGAAGCCTCATACTTTGCCAGAAGGAATGTGAAATGGTGCAGCCACTTTAGAAATCCATTTGACATGAGCCTTCTATAAATTCCAGAAATTATACTTCTAGGCAAATACCAAAGTTAAAACATATCCATAGAAACACTTGTACATAAATGTTCATAGAAACATCCTTCATAATTTTCAGAACAATAGAAATAATCCAAATATCCATCAATTGATGGATAGTTAACCAATTGCCTGTCCATACAATTTAATGTTATTTTAAAATAAAGAATAAAGTATTACTATATGCTTCACAGCAGATAAAACTAGAAAGCATTATTCTAAGTGAAAGAAGACAATCTCAAAAGACCCCATATTTTATAATCACATTTGTATGAAATTCTCAGAATAGGAAAATCTATAGAGATAGGAAGCAGATTAGTGGGTGTCTGTGGCTTATTGGAAGGGGAGATGATTACAAGGGATAAAGAGTTATGGTGTCTTTGCTGGAGAGGAAATAAAAATGGTCTGAAAATAGATTATGGTGCCATTTGCATAATCCTACAAAAATTCTGAGAAGCACTGGGTTCTAAACTTTAAATGGGTGAGTTATATGGCATAAGAATTATTTCCAACAATGCTGCTTAAAATACAATATGGTGGTTCCTGCCTGTAATCCCAGCAGCTAGGGAGGCTGAGGCAGGAGGATTGAAAGTTCAAAGCCAACCTCAGCAACTTAGTGAGGTGCTAAGCAACTTAGTGAAATCCTTTCTCTAAATAAAATGTAAAAAGAACTGGGGATGTGGTTCAGGGGTTAAGCACTCCTGGATTCAATCATTCAATCTCTGGTACCAAAACACACACAAACACACACACACACACACACACACACACACACACACACACACGATTGGAGGAGTAGAATTCAGTCACATTCATTGTATTTCTTTGTGAATAATCATTTACATTACCATTAGTTTTCTATGAGTTGAATTCTACCTCTCTAGAACTATTTATAACGTAGATAATAGAAACTCAGTCAAAGGGTAATGTCTGAATATAGTAAGGTAATCCTCAGAGGATGGAAAGCCCAGCTTTCCACTGAAAGGAGGCCTGGTCTTAGCCTTTGCCAGGTCATGGATGATTCTCCATGAAACTCCCTGCATGTTCTTGACTACACTGCTTTGCCAGTTCTGTTCTCTCTGCTTGAATCTGGCTCATGTCCTCTTTTCAGTTTCTATTCAAGAATTATCCTCCCCAAGAGAGCTTCCCTAAACACATATATAGTAGTTCCTGGAAGGAGAGAAGATCTATTATCTATTGCAACTTGACATGTTATCCTCTAAACCTCTGGCCTTAAACAACAAATATTAGTTGTCTCAGAGTTTCTCCACCTCAGGAATCCAGGTTCAGCTTACCTGGGTGGTCTGGTTCAGGTTTTCTACTTCCATTGCAATCAGAGTGTTGGTTGGGGCTGCAGCTCATCTGAAGGCTTGACTGGAGCTGGGAGTCCATTTCCTGGATGACTCCTTGCTGAGAGGTTGGCAGGAGTTCTCTGTTGGTTGTCACGTGAACCTCTTTATAAATTGCTTGATGAGCCTCACAATATGACCGCTCACTTTCCCCCAGAGCAAACAACCTAAGAAAAGAGACGACAGTGATTTTATTATGCAGCCTCCAAAATCACATACCATCACTTCCATTTCATTCTATTTATTAGAATAAGTCATGAAATACAGCCCATGCTCCACCTTTCAAAAGAAGGATAAAAGAGGGCTGGGGATGTGGCTCAAGCAGTAGCACGCTCACTTGGCATACGTGGGGTGCTGAATTTGATCCTCAGCACCACATAAAGGTAAAATAAAGATGTTGTGTCCACCGAAAACTAAAAAATAAATATTTAAAAAATTATCTCTCCTCTCTCCTCTCTCTCTCTCTCTCTCTCTCTCTCTCTCTCTCTCTCTCTCTCTCTTAAAAAAAAAGGATAAAAGAAAATTCTTGGGAAAACAATTTTAAAGCCCCATAATGTAACCCCCACAAACATATCCTCTTGTCTGGGAGTTTCTACTATTTTTTTCCAATTATTGTTTTCCTTATAACATTTATATTATTATACATTTATTTATATGTCAATCATTGCTTTTCTCACTATAATGAAAAGAAGGATTGTTGCATTATTGCACAGTGAATACTCAGCACCTAAAATGGTACCAGACATAAAGTAGCTCAATGACTAATATATGGATGAAGTTACAGGAGCAGAACCAAGCATGGAAACCAGTTATTTAGAGTCCAAACCTAATACATTTCTCAATATTTTACTTTAGAGAAATTCTAATGGTTGAATATAAGTCAACAGTGATTCTGGGTGAGAAAGGGGAATCTTCCTGGTCCTCCATGAAGTCACTCCAATTGAGGCCTCTTGCACTCTTCCCAGATCCAAAATAAACCCTGCTCACCAAAATTTAGGAAAGTCTTTCTCGGCTTCATACATGCAAACAAAAACCTCCCATCTTTTAAGAGCAATATGGGGCCTCGTGAGGTGGGATATGTCTCATAGACCTGCATTTCCTTGGATACTTTTAAAGAAAAAGTTAAAAGTTCTGAAGCAGCTTGGAGCTCAGGGTTTAATACAAGCATTTCATCTTGATTTAATAATGAGACACTTTGAATGCTACCTTGCTTGATAACTCTTATTTATCCAGGATTTAGCAGCATTTCTGAAGCCAAATGTTGATGCTCCTTGGCTCTGGAAAATAAGGAAATCCGCATGCAATTAGGAAACAGACAGTAATGTAAAGTACACTGGATTGGGAGTCCAGAGCACACCACCAACTTGCTGAAAGCCTAATTTTCCATACCTGAGAAATGGCAGGGTGAGACTGAGGAAGATAATCTATATTAAATAGCAGAACTTGAGTTCCTATTCAAGTCCTGCTATTTAATAAAGTCTAGATGTCTTAATATCTCTTGCATAGTCTTTGCCAGGTTTTTATCAGAAATTTCAATAAGCCTCAATGGGGAACAGACATACTTGTATTTCTCTCTTCCTTTTCTAGAATTATAGAAAGATGAAGTTAGGGGACTATATGGGAGGAAAAAGGACATTTCTATATAATCTGCATAGAACTCAGAAAAGCACTTGGAGGCATCAAAAACAAATGCCCATTTCACAGATAAGATGAAGCAAATGCAATTATGGGGTCTTGGAGAATGAAAGCCTCAGTCTTTCCCTTTCTTCTAGCCAGTGAGGAATAAAAATGGATGACTCCTCAAACTTAGAGAGGGTAGTGTTACTCTAAAAACCACAGTGAGTGTGCCAGGCCATAGCAGGAGTACCATCTTGATGACCTTCAGTGAAATTTCCAAATCAAGACCAAAGGAGCTATGGCCTTCAGAGAAAGCTGAAGGCTCAAAAGCCAATAAACCTGGTGTCCTGGCTGAAGGGAAGGACAGAGGCGGAGGCAGAGCTGGGAAAAGGAGTTATTTGCCCTTTAATTAATTTGAAGGAGGAGCAAATGTCTTAAGACTTTCCATTAGTGTGTCTGCTCTGCAGAACCATGGAGCATCACCCTCAAAACAATAACAGTGGAAACAAAGAGGACAACAACGGTCACTCTGTTTAAGCCTTGGCTCCACGAAACTTCTTTCCCTACTGTGTTAGCAGGAGGAAAGGGCATAGGACGTCTCCCACAGGAATGTCTGGGAACGCACATCCTGGCCTCAGGCTTGATGCCTAGGAATGCCATATGTCAATCAACAGCTCTTTTAGCAAAGTGTAGGAGGAAAAAGAATGAAAACAACTATTAAGAAGTGGAGAATGAGTGAAAGGACAATGCTTGTGTTTTCACTGTGGGACCTGTGAGGTACACAAGGTGGCCAATGGCAGACGGTCAGAACTGGGAAAAGTCTCAGAGATGTAGTTCAAGGTCCTCTAGTTTCAGATGAAGAAATAGCACAGAGAGGTTAAAGGATGTATTCACAGGCCTATGGTGGGAGTATCACACTGGTTAGGAGCCATGTTTATAGTGGCAGACAGGAATGAATGGGACTAAAGAATGGAAGAAAGAGGTGAGAACAAAGTCAAGGTGCTGGCTTCAGCTGATTTCTGGAAACTGTGATTGACTGACAGTAATTAGTGACTATTAAGGTGAGTTACAATAAAGACAGAGTCCAGACTATTCCTAGATTTCTGACTTGGAAAACTGGGTACAATTTTGGTGTCACTTATTAAGGTGGGAGATACTAGAGAGAGAACAGATCAAAGAGTTTGAGACTATGTCTTATTTGAGAGGAAAACTCAGTTGTGAATTCTAATAGGCTTGGCACTCAAGAGAGAGGTTCAGATTTCTGAGACAACACCATGTAGGTGACAAAGCCCTGGAATTGGATAAGGTAATAGAGAAACATTTTATGAAAGAGAATAAAGAACATGGCACCTGAAGAACATGGGTACTTGAAAATTGGGGAGTAAAAAGAACTGGATAACTAAAGAATGATCAGAGGGTGGCAGAGGACCTGGAGCAGGGAGCATGTCCCGTTGTGAAGTTCTGAGACTCCAAATGCAAAGCCAGAGTTTCCAACGCAACCCAGGTGGATGCCTCTAGAGTTAGCCTCCACTCCGAGGTTTCCTGAATGCTCTATCATTTGGTTTTCTACCCTGAAGGTCTGCTGTGCAGATGTGTCCATTCAGCCTGGGTGGATGTTCTGTCAGTATCTATTAAATCACAACCACCTGGAACATCTTCTGTTTAGCAGACTTAGAGCTTTGCAAAAAACAATGAGAGGAAAAGTTGAGAAAGAAAAGGGAAGATCTAAGAAAAAACAGTGAGACATCTACATAGAAATCTGTATGTCTTCAAAGCCTTGGTTTCTTTCTGAATTCAGCAAGTCATCACTAGTAAATAGGCAATGAGCATCTAGTATGAGCCCTCAACTCAATTAACAACACATTAAAACAACATCTGTCCAAAGACAAGTTTAACCAGAAGACTCCTGAAACCAAGAGAAGGCAGAACAGGAACATGGGACAAATAGGTCAGAATTCAAATGAGTCCTGAAAATTGATGAACTAGGAGTCAGGGAGAAGGGGGGTAAGAACCAGCAGGGTAAAAGGAAAGAGCTCTGAGTTCTAAATTTAGTCGTGTCACAATGAGTTGTGGGTCCACGGGGTATCCCCACTTAAGAAATGCTGTCTGGAGCTGGGCTATAGCTCAGTGTTAGAGTGCTTGCCCTGCAGGTACACCACAAAAGAGAAAGGAAATGTTCTCCAAGCAAATACATGGTCAAGGCTCTATAAGACCACATGACAAGTAAGGTATGACCTCTATTGAAGTGAAGCTCATTGGCAATAAAACAAGAACAGAGCTAGCAGAAATCAATGAAGGGAGAAAAAGTTAGTGTGGAAGGATGGAGGAATCAATTTTGAAAGATGAATATAATTTTTTTAATATTTAGTTTTTAGTTGTCATTGGACACAATACGTTTATTTTATTTATTTATTTATTTTTATGTGGTGCTGAGGATCGAACCCAGGGCCTCACACATGGAAGGTGAGTGCTCTACCACTGAGCCCCAGCCCCAGCCCCAGCCTGATGATGAATATGATGTTTAAATAATAGGAGCATAGTTAATGTAATAGATAGATAATAATAAATCTCAGATGCAGAAACACAAGTCAGAGGAAAGATCAAAATGCATTAGGGAACTTTGAGGACCTTATCTTCACTCTACAAAAGGAACACATGGGAGAAAAGTGACAGATTAGGCAGGAGATGTGGAAAGCAGCTAAGCAAACCCTCTGTATCAGGTTAGGGATGGGGAGCCATTGGAGGCCCTATTATTTATGGGATTACAATTGAAGTTTGCCTTCTCAGTAGGCATGCTGAGCCCCTGAAGGGGAGACACAGGATCGAAAAAGCCACTCAGGAAGTTGCATCTAACACTTGTCTCCTGTGAGCTCCTTTCCTTCATCTACCTAAGAAGAATTGAGGTGAGCTGATATCATAGGACTCCCGCCCATTCTAACATTTTTTCCTAAGATTAACCAGATGTAGGCCAATGGAGAACAACGAGGAAATTCTCAAGAGATAGCACATTGGACAAAGGTGATAAAGGACAACTGGGAGAACTTGGCACTGATTTTCTATGTGTGTCTATATGTGTGTGTTATTTTTTAAAGTAACTGAGTGTGTTTCAAGATTTTCAGCAATCCAGTCTCACTTAATCTGAGACTAACTTAACATTTTCAGCTTTCTTAAGTGCCCAAGTCATATCTCATTCATTTTTTTTTGACTTTTATGTTTGGTGTCAAGCAGGAGCAGGGCTCATGAATGCATTTGACAGTCCTAAAGCTAACTCTTATCACAAAAACCAAGCATGAAGTTTTCAAGTGTTTGCTATAATAGAATTTGAGACCAAACATCCAGCTCCACCTTCTTCTCTTGGGAGGTGATTTTTCCTGAGTGTCACCACCCTCCTTGGCATTGGCCTCTCCAAGTTTTGGCTTCTCCAAACATTTTAAAAATGAGTAGCCATTCTAAATGCTACCTGCTCATTTTTTAAAAATATGAAAAGCTGTGCAAAAGAATGCAGAATAGCACCGAAGTATGCATTGATTACAAGAAGTCAGAGCTGTCCTAACATATTACTTCCATATTTTCCACTGTGGGTTCCAGATGGTTTGGATAGCATTCAGTTTTCTTCAGCTTATTCCATGTCGTGCCCAGCCAGCTCTTGGGGAGGTATGGAAAATGAGAGAGTACAGTCTGGAACCTCAAACCTGTGACTGCCAAGGCTGTAGGATTTCTCCAGCATTCAATTCTCACCCTTAAAAGGGTCCACTCTCCCAGGGACCCATCTTCTTGATTTCAGCTCAGTGATCTTGCCTGTCTTAGCAAGACATGCTCACACCAAGCTTGGACATAGTGGGGTCTCAGGGAAGAAGGAGGTTCAAATACTTCATGTTACTTCTTGTCCTCCCTGAAACAGTTGACTGGAATCTGACACTTGGTTTGGGTAAGAATTTTATCCTGAAGCCATCTGGCAAGACAGAGGAAATGTCTTTTCATATCCTGATTTCCTCCAGAGTACTAGGCCAAGATAGATTCATGTTTGCCTTATAAGAGATGGCTGTGGTTTCTGTGGACACCTTGTTGTGGAGCAGTGGGGTCAAGGGGAGATATTGGGAAAGTAGAATGCTTCCTCTGCTTTGCCCTTCAATTACATGGGGACTTGTGTGCAGTCCAACCTCTACGGTCTCTTTCCATGTTGGCAAATTGGAGGTAGGAATCACATATCTCAGCTAAATTTACTGAGGTCAAAACAAGAGAGGTGTAGTAAAGTTTGAGCAGCACTGATGTGGAAATTATGAATAATAAAGTTTTCTGTAAACAGGCACTTGACTGAGTTTTATAGGTTTATTTGTTCATCTAGTTTAAGACACTGAGATTCATCCAAATGACTCTTGCACTAATTTGATCCAACATGCTCAGCACAATTCCTTCTGCATCTCTTTTTCTCTCCTTTTCCACTTTTATAGGATACAGTATATTTCATTACATAACTATCACAATTTGAACTGATAGAGGTATCATCTAAATCAATTTTGAGTCCTTGGGCAAGGGCTTAGAATACGTGAAGCAAGACTCCAGCTAAACAGTTGTATATAATACCACAGAGTAAAATACGGCAATACCAATGAGGAATTCGGGCAAACCTTTGGAGATTTCTGTCCTAAACAAGTTCACCTGGAGTGGCTAATCTCTGTCTGGAATATGGATGGAAGCTGCCGTGGTCCTGCCATCATGAAGAGGTCACCATTCCATCCTTATGCATTCTTTTCAGTTTTGTAAATTTGTATCTGTTAATCTCATCCTCCATGTTACCAGGAAACTCACTTTGTGATGGAATAAAATTAGGCAGCTAGAGTGTCAACTAAATTACTAATGAGATGTATGTGTGGGTTAAGTTGGTATTTGATGTAAAATAAAGAGAAGATGGTCCTGAAAAGATGCCCCTAGAAGAAAACAGGTCAGACAGAAATGGAACATGGACTTCTACTTTGTCTTAGAAAAAATTTCAAGCAAATATGCTTTTACTATGTTATATCCCAAACTAATGTAATAAGATGAGAAAGTTAGTGTCACTGAGACAGATGAAAACTTTGAGGTCTGCCAGACACTCCTCTAGTCAAGCCATTTTAGTCAAGCCATTTAGACATAGGAAAGGTCTTGGGATGTCAAATAATTGGGTCTGGGCTTCTATCACTTGTGTTCATTTTACTTCTACCTGCTGTGTAAAGCAGAACAAGTCATTTCTCTCTGTAATATTTCCATCTGTAAAATTATATTACAGCCAGAACTGAACAACAATGATATAGCCATATTATATAGCAATGTTATCAGCCATATGGCTGCTCTGCCTAAGGTCATGACATGATTCTTTGGTCTTCGAGCATCATTTGTATGGCTACAACGTCCTGCTGTGCCAAGGCCAGAAATCTCCCTTCTATCCCTCTTTTTTTTTAAAGAGAGAGAGAGAGAATTTTTAATATTTATTTTTTTAATTTTCAGCTGGCACAGCATCTTTGTATATGGTGCTGAGGATCGAACCCGGGCCACAAGCATGCCAGGCGAGCTCGCTACTGCTTGAGCCACATCCCCAGCCCCTCCCTTCTATTTTTAACTCTTGTTTGTGTGTTGTTTGTCTTCTTCTTTGTGGGTTATGAGGAGTTGAGGTAATGGGGGTGGGTTGGGAGTACTACTAGCCCAGAGACTATGGGAACTAAATTTCAGTTCTGCATCTGAGTGTTGGTTACACCAAATATGAGTGTCTAGGTGAAGAATGGGGTTGGGCAATGCAGGACGAAGAGGCAGAGAAGGTGACAGAATGACAAGCAGAAGAGTGGACCTCTGAGTGTCCCAGGACCCAAGGTGAGGGTCCAAATCCATACTGATCCCTACAGTTAGGAGCTGGTACCAGGTGAATACAGGGGCAGATGGCCCTTCAGCCTGGGGGCGACCTTTGTAGTCTGGCAGCCAAGTTCATGCAGGCACAGGCATTAAGGGCTCTTGCCCAAGCTGCTGTGGAAACATGGCTGGCAGACCCCCCCTCAGATTCCCGAGATTTCACCACTGTCCCTGGTATGTTGGCTAGGTCTAACCCACTCCTTCCCCCTCTCTGACTCTCAAGAAAGAGATCAAGAAAGAGATGCCAATCTGTCTGCTTTGTCTGGGAGACTTCCGCAGTATTTCTGAGAAATGCTGCTATTGAGAATTTCCTCCAGGCTGCTGGTCTGCCCCATGATCAGTCCAACTACAGAAGAACCTTGTTCCCTGCTTGCACAGGACATAGAACTCACCCCCTGACCTCCCCTCTGGAGGGAAGAGCCAGGTGGTGCACTGCCGGTATCCTCCTTCCCCATCCTCTCTTAAAGCTTACCCAGGCAAGGTTAGAGCATCCATCTCATTTTGAGAGGGCCAGAGCCATTCTATTCAGGAGCAGAGGGGATTTTGAGCTGCCTGAAAATTTCACAGTGTGTTTTTGCTTAGTAATGTCCAGTTCTCCCAGTTCCTGTCCCTCTTCTCACTCACTACTTCTGTATCATAAAGTATCCTGTAGGAACAGATGCACTGAGACACTGCCACTGTCAATACACACGCACACACACTCATGTACACACGCACACAAAATCACACACATACACACAGGAAGCCTCCTGAGATTCACAGGAAAAAGTATGTGGCACTCAATTCTCAAGACAGTTTAATTGCTTTTTCCTTTAGAGAAAATTATGTTATATCAGTAGGAAACAATAGTGTTTGTTTTAAAAATTATAAATAAAAATAAACAAAACCGAATAGTACAAAACACTTTTAAAATACATCCCAATATTCCATCACTCTTAGGAAAGAGTTATTAGAATCATTCCTCTCATCTCTCAATATGGGAAGGTAGAATTTTTCAAAATGGGATCTTATTCTTTTTTACTTTTTTTAAAATCCAAAGGGCTGTCTTCTTGAATTTAAGTAAAGATCATTATGAACTTAAGGAATTCTTGATACTAGAAAAAGGTTTTAATACCACATGAGATATTTATTAGTTCTTAAAAGAAATCTTTTTGTTTAAAAACTTAAGATACTATATTAAGATTACTATTTTTCTAACTCTTATTTATTTTAGGCCCTGGTTTTTAAGGCCACAGCTTGTATTTCACATGTATTTTTAAGCTATGTTCTTCAAAAATAAAATCAGAGCTCCCCAGATGTTTTCGTGATTCTTTACACTCTTGTTTCAAAGCTTTTACTTCATATTTGCTATGTATATTGGAGCCCTACAAATCCCTGCTCCCCTGAACAACCTCTAATAAGGAGGAAGAGATGGAGTAGTTAATGCAGAAACTAGGAAAATCAGATTTCAGGAGCAAACAAATTTGAAGCAAGGTAGACCAGATTTCTATTTAATTCTCCCTTTCTTTCAGTAGCCACAGTGTATTAACTAGCTTTAGGTAGGTTTCCAGGAAATTGGTCTCTGTAGCACAACCGGCCCTATACCATCGTGACCCTTATTTGAAGGGTCATCAATTTACTTATGTATGTCCTGATAAACTACTTTAAAATTGGAATAATAAACCAGTAGCAATACTGCATTCAAAGCACCATGGCTCCACAATTGTTCCAACTAGTACACATATCTTTCTTAAAGATTTAACATTCCAATAAGTCAGGTCAAGGTCACTAACTAGAATTCTAATTTTCTATTCTTTAGCGTCCCCAAGTCCCTGACCTGCCATGATTTTCCTGCCCCAGTAGAACTTTCCCTCCAGTCCATCCCATTGTATCGCACTACCTTGGTCAGCCAATCATCACTCTCTTGCATGTCTCCCCTCCCCGTGTGCTCTGGCGCTGTCTTGAGCTTTGGCTGCACATAGCCCGCTTTCTCTCAAGAATGTGCTTGCCTTGCTTTTGTCCTGTCTCTTATCAGAGAGTACAGGAGGGGAGATGAACAGACAGAATCCAGATGTTCTGCCAAAAGAAGAGAAAGCCAGAGAGCCCCCCACCCCCGCGCCCCGCGCTGATGGCTTGTGAAGAGTCATACTAGCTTTGGGGATGAGTCCTTGAGGGAGGTTGGAAGAGTAGGTAGAGAGCAGAATATCTGGAAACTTATTACTTCTCTTCTGTTGGTTTCTCCACTCTTGGAAGCGGAGAAGAAAGAATGGATATTTTAATTAGTGTCGCCAAGTGTTTCAGAGCAGATTTTCTCAGCATTGCTTAGCATGAAATAAGGCTCTTTTCAAAGATTGTTTTCTGTCTTGGACCAAGTTTTCTTTGTTAATAGTTTGAGTCTGATTCCTGTGTATTTGTGTATCTGGGTAGGGCCTTGGGTAGGGGCTAAATGGAGGGTGAGAGGAGAGGAACACGAAGAGAAAAGGTGTGCATCAGGTGTTTATAAAAAAAAAATAAAACACTCCAAACAGAAATAGCAAAGGGATGTCTGTAGACAACATCCTGGCTGTGAGCAGAGCTGCAGAGAGAGCCGCATAGCAACAGAGCTCTGATTGGCCAGAACTATGCAAAGAATAGGCCTATCACAAGGGATCTGAGCTGCCTTTCTCAGTTCTCAAAACGCACTCAATCCTGGCAGGCCTACGCAGGCCTTGCAAAGGCACGCTCTGAAAACCCAGACGACAGCATTGGCTAGCAGTACCTGTGACTTCTGACAGCAGTACAGCTACTGCCTCTGCTTGTGGCCTCTGCCTCCTCGAGTCCACATTGGAATTGTGTCTTCACAGACCATAAACTCTTGAAGACAAAAATCTTACCAACAGAGATAACCCAGTTCAAAAGACTCTCTGAAAGAAAATTGGTCAGGGAGTCAGGATTCTGGGTTCTATTTCTACACTAGACATTCATTTCTATATTAATTTATGTATATATCTATAGCTAACAGAGGGCTCACTAACTGCTGGACACTATAAGAATCTATAATCCTTTATTTTCTTCACAACAGCCCAAGGAGAAAGAAACAATTATGATCCTACTTTCCCAGACACAGGAACTGAGTCAAAGAGAGGCCCAGGGGGAGGTAATCTCTAACTCTGTGGGGCACATGAGATGCTCAGTTGTCTCTAGACATAGTTCCAAGTCAGCTGGAAAATTAAGCTGCTTTACAAGCAACATGGTTTTTCAGTAAAATTTGGCCTGAAATTAAAGTATTAGGTTGAGCCAGTAGTTACTAACCTTAAAAATAAAATATCAGCTGAAAATATTGGGGAAAAAAATCTGAATTTTTTTCAGTGGGGAATTAAGAGGTGTAATATGTTCACGATTGAATACAGTATTTGAAAAGAGCTTAAAATGAATGAACTGGGCCTATATGTACCCACAAAAAGAAATCTCAAAAAAATATTGTTGAATAAAAATAATAGTGGCAAAACAATTCATTTACTATGGTTTTAGGTTAGTCAGCTTTTTATCACTGTGACCAAAATACCTGAAAAAAAAAAAAAAAAACAACTTAGAGGAAGAAAAGGTCACTCTGGCCTCACAGTTTCAGAGGTTCATTCCATGGGCAGTCGACTTTGTTGCTCTGGTTTGGAGGTGAGGAAGAAATCACCGTGGAAGGGCATAAAGGAGGAATACTAACCCAGGAAGTAAAGCCAGAGTGGGAGAAGGCAGGGACAAGACATAGTCCAAGGTCACACGCCCAGTGACCTACTTCTTCCAGTCACATGCCTCTTGCCTATAGTTACCACACAATAGTCCATTCAAATTATTAACCTATCAAGTGGATTAATCGACTGAGGAGGTGACAGCTCTCATCCTCTAATTAATTTCACCTCTGAGCATTCCTGCATTTCTTAACACATGTACTTTCCAGAGAACACCTCATAACCAAACCATAGTACATATCCTTTAGGAAAATTTTTTAAATATGCAGACTAATAATATATATTATCTGATATATAATACAATCATAATATTTAACAAACTTGCATTAAGCTAATGAGATCATGACCAAGAATGAATAATCAGATTGTTGATAGTTATTTTTCTCTGGGGAGAAAGAGAAAATACTGGGAATCTGAAGAGTAACAAAATAGTTTTCAACTTTAACTGTAAGAGCCTATGTATACACACTATCTGAAGCCTCAATGACACAAAGCAAAATTTTAAATGAGTAGGATATGTTAACATGTCTATCATATTGTCCTTTTCTGAATTAAAAGAGCATGGAAAGATATTTCCTGAGGGCATCTTGTTCATTAGCCACCCTGCTTATGTGATGGACACCTACTGTGGTTTCTCCCAGGAATACCCTGCAGGAGGCTGAGGGACAGATGGAGAGGTGTGTACTATTTAAATTAAAAGAAAGCAGAAACAATCAAGAATCTTGCTTTATCTATTTCTACAAGAAATGACGTTGGGATTTTGATTGGCATTGCATTAAACCTATAGAGAACTTTTGGTAATATCGCCATTTTGATAATGTTAGTTCTGCCTATCCATGAACAGGGTATATTTTTCCATCTTCTAAGATCTTCTTCTACTTCTCTTCTTAGAGTTCTGTAGTTTTCATTGTATAGGTCTTTCACCTCTTTTGTTAGGTTGATTCCCAAGTATTTTATTTTTTTTGAGGATATTGTGAATTGAGTGTGACATATGACCTGCTTTAACAATTCAGACATGAGACATTACACTTTGTGATCTTAGGTATAAGCTTTATAGCAAAATTGCCTTTATGAATCTATGACAGGCTCTAATTTTAATGAAATTTTAAAAAAATATTTTGTGTGTGTGTTGCTAGAGATTAAACCCAGGGCTTTACCCATACTAGTAAAGCACTTTTTCACTGAACTACATCCCTAGCCATAATGAGATTTTTAAAATATGCCACCTTTTTACTCCTCTCTGTAAGAAAGTTAATTCAAAAATACAGAAATGCTATTATTTTAAAAATAAAGCTACTATTATTATTTAAAAAAAAAGAATCTTGCATTTCAGAAAAGAAAGAAATTTGCAGAAACCTTGGAGATGTTACTCCTAAGCAGTTGAGGCTCCTCCTCCCGCTCTCCTCTCAGCCAGGAAGCAGCTTTTATTAAGTTCCCTCTCTCTACAGGACTCCCAGTCATCCCAGAGGGTCTACATATGGTAATGCAATTGCTGTATTTTTTAAAATATTTCAAAAGTCATGTCCATTTACTTGTGAAAACAAGTTATCATTCCTCACACACTGTCTTTCTGCTTCAAGAAATAGCAAAGGGCAAGTCACATCTCAGGTGGAGGAGGCTAGAGGAATGTCGCACACACACTCTGCCCTGCAGACCAGAGGGAGAGGGAGACTGTGTGTCCCAAAGTGGATCGTGAGGAGGAGACAGAAGAGCAGGAGCTCAGATTTATGTATCCTTATTTTCTCATCCCTGAGATAAACCCAAGAACAGAATAAAGAAAGAGAGAGAGAGAGAGAGAGAGAGAGAGAGAGAGAGAGAGAGAGAGAGAGAGAAAGAAACTAGTAGAAAGTTCTGCATAGAAGTGGAAGGAACCTGAAAACATTTATGGGAGGTGGCCAGGTGCATTCTTCCCTGGCCACATATTGGAGGAACTATGAGCCTCTTGGAAGGGTCACACACAAAGCCCTAGTCAACCTGGTTGAGTGACAGTTTAGCAGCAGAGCAAGAAAGAGGCAGGAAAGGCAAGTCTGGGTCATCATGTCTTACATCCATGACTTTCTAGTGAACAGTGGACCCAGAAATTCAAAGTACTCCTGAGGGAAGCCAAGGGGGTTATTGAGAAGACCCCAGATATCACACTGCCTCCAGTGCACCGGGGACCAGAAGTCAATAATCCTGGGACTGGACCAATGTCCACCCCAGTGGAAACCAATGGAAATCCATGGAATAACATATTGGCTAGAGCCCCTCCTTCTTTTCTTTCATCATGTATTGTTTTTAGCCCCACCAGGTGCCATCTTGGAAACAGCAGGGGAAGGAAGAGACTTTCAAATAACTCAGTAAGTACCTTTGATATAAATATTTAACTGGAAAAACTTGAGATATCATTGACTGACAAGGTTGTTAACCCATTAGCTAGTGCTATTGGGGCTCTAAATAGATCAGAAATAGAAAAAAATTTAAACTCCACATAAGTCACATTTTCTTTGTGAATCTGAATGCAGAGTGAATCATTGACCATGATACACAGTTCAGTTTCATCCTCTATCATAGGAATAATTACCAAAGATCATAGTCAAGCAAAGAACATGGAATAGGGAGCCTTTTAAGGCTTTCTATCTGGGGATTTAAATCTCCATGTTCATTGCAGTGCCTCTTTAAATGTTCAATTTCTACGACAGCATGCAAACATATATACACATATATAATATATACATATATTATATGTACATATAAATATATACACATATTTACATCGGTATATATATTCAAACACATACACACATCTACATACACACAATTATGATTTAAAGTGCTGTGGTAAATGGTAGAGAGTTTGCATTTAAAACAGGGCATATGGAGAGTAGAAAGGTAAGTAGTTCTTGAAAATGAGTAAATGCATACACATATTCACATGCAGAAGACACAGATGAGCCAGATGTATGTTCTTACTCTTAATCACCAGACAATTACCTGCTCGATAGATCATCAAGGGCCTGAGTCTACATATTAAGCAGGCAGCTAATGAGTTTAATATCCATCATCCCAGCTTATTGGATGGTCCTGTGATTCTTTGCTACAATGAGATATAAATTAGGGCCTAAAAAGAAGTGTGGCTAAAAGAGAGTAAGGTTTCCTTCATTCCCTTGGTCTAGGGGGCTCTCTTTTGCAGCAGCCAAAGGCCCACCCAGATGGGATTTGTAGTTTGCAAATTCAAGTAGTCTGGCTAATGGTCAGGGGGAAATAGCATCCCAGGCACACTGGGGCAGGGGAGGAGAACAGGATGCACCCTCTAGCCCTGCCCGCTTCACTGACCTGTGCAGGAGCACCGTTTCTGGGTTCCCCGTGACCTGTGGGCTGTCCTAAACTGAACTCCGCTCAGCTCCATCCTGCTGCTCCCTGCTCCCTGCTCCCTGCAGGGTGATCCTGCCTCTCACTGGCTGGGCCTTCCCTACCTTATTTGATTTAAATTACTTCTTTGAACTTTGGTCTCATTATTTTTGGAGAGTCATTTGGTCTGGAAGATTTTGTTTCTGTTCTCCTTTCTTTTCATTCTCTTGGAAGTGCTTCCTGAGGCCTCTTTTTAACAGTTTCTTTTGGGTGGTTTTTATTACCTTCATGCATCTGATCTGAGTAGGGAGAAGCTCCAAGACCATTGTCATCTCCCCCCTCTGGATTCCTGTTTGTTTGGTTGTTACTAGAGCTCCTCAGTTTAAAGGGCTGGGGAAACTCTGTCCTCCAGCTGCTCATGACCCAGTTCACAGTCTGCCTTTTCCAGTATAAGAAACCAAGCCCAGCTGTCATCCTGGACTGCCACAACCTGCTCCCGACTCTCAGGAACAAAACCATAGATCTGGGGCTGCCATTCAATGGAGAAAGCTAAAGATCCCAGCCACTACTGCTTTCTCTCCCCTGATGCTGAGTTTGATTTGGTAGTTGAACTGCCTTGGATACTATGGACTGCAAGTAACAGAATCTGTACCTCTCGACTGACTGGATTAATTCAGAAAGCATATTATCTCCCATGACAAAAGTTCACGGGTAGAGCAATTTGTAGTTCACTGACATCACCAAGGCCCGTGTTTCTTCCATTTGTTTGCTTCACCACCCTCCCTGGGAGAGCTCATCCTTAGGCTAGCTGACCACTGGATGTAAGATGGCTACCCAATCTTGTTGATAATAGAATGAATGCTTAAGTCCCCCCAAAGTTCATATATTGAAATTTAACCCCCAATACTGATGATATTAAGAAGCAGACTCTTTGGGAAGTGATTGGGTTATGAAAGCCAAGCCCTTATAAAAGAAGTCCCAAAGAACAGCCTTGCCCCTTCCATCATGTGAGGAAGCAGTAAGAAGCCATCTATAAAGCAGAAAGTAGGTCCTCATCAGCCACTGAAATGTAGGTGCGTTGATCTTGCACTTGAATCTCTGATGTTTATAAGCTTGTTTGTGGAACTTTGTTATTGCAGTCAATGAACTATGATACCCAGACACCACAGTGTCCAGCAGGAAAGTGACCTCACCTACCCCCCATTAACATGCCTCCCACAGAAGGCTCCTCATAAGACATTTTCTCACTTTTTTTAGCTACAATATTGTGGTGAGCTGTTTCTGTGAACTGTGGCCGCCATTACAAGATGGCGCTGGTTTCCCCTGTAGTCTGTGACAAACAACTTCTTATCAGAATGAGTTGGCATGCTGTGACTTGGCACCCTGTGAGAAAAGTCCACGTGGCAGCTTCGCATTGGGGCTTGAGGTGCTTTATTAAGGCTGGGAGGGGCATCCAGGAGAGAAGAAGAAAAAGTATCAAGGACCTGAATAAACTGCTGAAAGAAGATTCATGAGTTGCGTCTTCCTTGCGGGCAAGGGGTCGCGACAAGTGGTGCCGAGACCCGGGAACCAGAACTTTCAGTCAGTCAGGGGTGGTGCACCGGTTAGTCCCAGGTAAGTGGGATCTGCAATGAAAGCAGGGATAGTCCCAGTAAGTGGGATCTGCGTCCAAAGCGGGGTCAGCTCCTCTGCAAAGAAAGAGAGAGCCTCATATTTATTGCAGCTGCACTGTGTACTTTCACTTTTGTTTTCTGTGTTTCTTTTGTTGTGTCATCTCATTTTTGTTTTTTGTGCTATCTCTTGTTGTTTTTTGTGCGTCTTTTGTTGTTGTGTCATGGGTGCCGCGTCTTCAAGTCCGCTCCTCCTGGCCCTAGATGACCTGTTACGTTCCAAGGGCCTGGAAGTGAAACGTAGTACTTTAGAGAGATTTTTACAGAAGATAGATATTGCTGCACCGTGGTTTGCATTCTCGGGCAGCCTTACTATACCTAGCTGGGATAAATTAGGCAAAGACCTTGACTTTGCTTCTGAGCAGGGCATATTAGAGGGTGGGGTGATACCCCTTTGGAAGATGGTCCGTAGTTGCCTCACAGATGGCAGATGTCAGGAAGCACTTACTAAAGGACAGGAAGTTTTAGAGCAATTACATGAGGAGAAGTCAGAAACGGCAGAAAGTGAAGTATCTCAGGAGGATGGGAGTGTGCGGAGCATGAAACAGGGGAGGAGGCGGCTGTCTCCGGCAAGAAGTGAGATATCTCAGAAGGATGGGAATGTACGGAATGTGAAACAGGGGAGGAGACGATTGTATCCAGATCTCAGTGCGCTGCGCACACCCCCATGCGAAAGTGGGTCAGAGAAAGAGGAGGATGAGGAGGAGAAGCTTGGGAGGCTGTCTTGTCAGCTAGGGAGTGTAGGTATGGGAGAAGGGAACAGAAATAAACAGGGGCTCAAGAAAAATGATCCTCCAGATCCACCGCCGTATGGTGGGGGTGTTTCGGGGAGAGCTTTCCATGCCCAAACATGGAGGGCTGTTAATGCTGAGATGGGTCTTGCTTATCCAGTTTTTCAGGATGACAATAGGGGAAGATTCCATGAACCCTTAGATTTCAAAATTGTGAAGACCCTGGCGGAGTCCGTGCGTACTTATGGGGTGGATGCCGCCTTCACACTAACTCAGGTGGAGGGTTTGTCTAGATACTGCATGACTCCCTCTGACTGGGCTAGCCTTGTTCGGGCTTGCGTTTCCCCGGGTAAATATTTGGACTGGAGAGCATTTGTGCTAGAGGGCGCAATAGAGCAGGCCGCCCAAAACCATGCGGCGGGACACCCCGCTTGGGATAAGGACATGCTTTTGGGGCAGGGGAGATTTGCTAATCAACAGACAGGATTTCCTCTTGAGGTATATGACCAAATTAACAGCATTTGCATTCGGGCATGGAAATCACTTCCAAATAGAGGAGAGGTATCTGGTAATTTGACCAAGATTCTACAAGGCCCTACAGAACCCTTTTCAGATTTTGTTGCAAGGATGGTAGATGCCGCTGGAAAGATTTTTGGGGATCCTGATAGAGCCATGCCCCTTATCAAGCAATTGGTTTTTGAGCAATGCACCAAGGAATGTAAAGCAGCAATCACTCCTTATAAAAACAAGGGCATAGAAGCATGGATGAAGGTGTGTAGAGAGATTGGAGGACCTTTAACTAATTCAGGTCTTGCAGCTGCTGTCCTTCGGATTGCCAAAGGGGGCGGTCCTGGTGCCAGAACATGCTTCCATTGTGGTCAATCTGGTCATTTCAGACGGGAATGTCCCAAAAAAGACAGTTTTACTGGACCTCCTTACGGTGGCCCTTCCAATGGCCTTCGTCTACCAGGGTTGTGTCCAAGATGCAAAAAGGGGAAACATTGGGCAAGAGAGTGTCAATCAGTGAGAGACATCCATGGACAGCCTGTTTCAGCTGGGCCAAAAAACGGCCAACGGGGCCCCCGACCCCAGGGCCCACAAATATATGGGGCAATGGAGAATGTCACACCCGAACCCGAGACATGGCCGTCTCTACGCCATCCCATGAAACGCGGAGAGCCACTACAGGCGCCGCAGGATTGGACCTCTGTTCCACCTCCAGACTCGTATTGACACCTAAGATGGGAGTCCAATTGGTAGAAACTGAGTTTAAAGGGCCTTTACCACCTGGCACTGTAGGTTTGCTAATTGGACGTGCATCCTCTATCTTGCAAGGTCTTCATGTTTTCCCTGGAGTCATCAGCCCTGATGCTGTAGGGACAGTAAAGGTTATGGTGGAAGCTCCAAGGGGCATTGTGTCTATCTCTCCAAGGGGATCGGATTGCTCAATTACTAATTTTGCCTAGCTTGCATACCCACTTCCCTTCTGACTCAAGGTCACGGACGGGAGATGAGATTGGTTCCACCGGAGGAAATTGTGCCTATTTGTCACTGAATATGAGCAATCGCCCCACTTTGGAGTTAAGCATAGAAGGTAAATCTATTGTGGGATTGCTGGACACAGGGGCGGTACCATTCCGCTTTGGAAATTAGTGAGGGGGTGTATAATGGATGGTAAATGCCAGAAAGCTGTGAGCGAGGGTCAGGCCGTTCTTGAGCAATTGCATGAAGAAAAATCGGAGGGGTCACATAGCGAGGTAGCAGAAAGTATTAGGAGTAAGAGTGGTGAAAAGATAAGGGAGTCTGAAGTTAAACAGAGGAGAAGGCTCTATCCGGACTTGACTGAGTTAAAAACTCCCAAGGACACAAGTAGCTCGGACAGTTCTGAGGAATTGGACAAGTTATTACAACAATTACGTAAGACTAAGATAAGAAAGAAAAAACGGGAAACAACAGATGTAAAAGCCTGCTGTGAGAAGGGTAATAAATCCAGTTCTGGGGAGGAAGTTGAGAACCTAGAGGAGGGCTCTATACCTGATGTTCCACCCATAGATCTGCCCATTGCTCTGCCCCCATACGTGGGAGGAGTCCAAGGCTCCGGGAGGACTTTTCATTCTCATTGGTTCTTCCACAGTCACTCAGACAGGACTTCTAGTCCCACCTTCCAGCCACTAACCTGTACTGCTGTGTTTCAGATTTCTACCGGAGCTGCTCAGAGCCTGTATTTTTTTTTTTTTAAATGCCTACCTGTAAATGCTAATGAAAGATATCTTTTTCAGACAAAATTTAATTCCACAGGTTTCTATGTTACAGCCCTAAATTTAAGCTAATTCTAAGTTAAATAACTTGACTTTTTCTCTATAGTTGTGTTACTGAATAAAGTTCTATTGATGAGAGATATCAAATATGCTTCTTTATATTTTACTTTTAATTTTGCAGGTTTTGAGGATGCATTTGCTCGCCACAGGAACAAGCCGGCAAAGTTCCTGTGATGACCAAAAAATCCTTATTTTCATTGCTAACTATAAAAATAAAAATGTATACTCAAGGATCTTATTTCAGTTACATCAAGTGACGTCACATAGAAGAGTGCAGTCCTAGTTAAAAATAAATTACAATGGATCCAAATATTTTAAGACCACGTGGTTACATAAAGTTAATACAATTATAAGTTATGTTCTTATTCTTAATATATATATATATATTTTAGATATTTAGATAACCTATATTTGTTAATCTATAAATTAATTAGCACATGCCTAATTAATTAGTTAAGTTAATATATATTTGCCTAATTGTTTTTCTTCAACAGAAAACCTATAATTTATGTTTTATATTTACATTTATCAGATACTCTGCCTTTTCAGTTACAGATATTTGAGATAAATGTGTTTACTATAAATTTGCTTTTAAGTAAAAATACAATCAAGTAATTTCTAATTCTCAAGGTTATTGTTCAAACTCATAAAATGATACATTATTATAATTCTCCAAAATATCTAAAGGTTTTAACTTTATTTTCATTGATATTTCTTATCAAAATATAATAATTTGTTTATAGATTCTAAGGTTTTCAAAAATTGTTCCAAAGTATAAAAAAAAAAAAGGGGGCACACATGCCTCCTCCTGGATGAAGAACCTTGGTGTCCTGTGATTTAGAATTAATCAACACATTTTATCTGGGATTTTGGCTGCTAATCAAAGGATAGATTTGCCTCAAGCTCAAGTTGAGGAATTGTCTGACCTAGTACATTTGGGTTGTATTGATCAACGAGCACATTTATGTATAACCTCTGTCAGATTTTATGATTCCAGAAATGCCTCATACATCATCGGAGAGTATTTATCTGAAACCTGGTCCATGGAAGCAGAAAACTTGATCCAGTCTCAACTAACTCAGATTGCTGTTTTGAATAACACCCGTGTCGTACCAGTGACTTTGGGACAATTTACCCATTGGATTTCTTCTGCTTTTTCCTTTTTTAAGGAGTGGGTGGGAGTAGGCATTTTTGGTGCAATGTGTTGCTTTGGTATGTTTCTCTGTTTGTGGTTTCTCTGTCGCCTCAAGGCCCGCAATGCTCACGATAAGGCTATGATCATACAAGCTCTTGCAGCTTTAGAAAATGGCAATTCACCTCAAGTCTGGCTTGCGCATCTTAAACAGTAAATCTTTGACATGGTCGTTGCACCCCAAGTTATTATAACATTGCACTGGGATCGACATGTCTTTCCTCGCTGTTCTCTTAGTGTTGGAAAGCCCTTGCACTCTGCCGGTCTTGCTGCCATTGCACGCAGATGGGTTTCCACACTAGTGCTTCTCTATCGCTTTAAAGTCCGTGCCTTTCTTTCAGGGTGCTGTCAACTTGTTTGTCATTGTACACAGCCACAGTTCAGCCTCAGCTATCCCGCTCCGTCCACCATCGTCACGGTACAGGATGCGAGGCAAGGCACTGCACTTGAGTGATCCTTGGAGTGGACCTCAAGGAGAGCATGTCCTATTGCATGCGGGTTTGACGTCCTTCCTTACCCCACCTTATCCACGCCCTGCCCCACGAAAAAAGGCGTCGGCTGATATGGCCTCGGATCTGGGGAAGGCACCTCCTTAGGGCTGAGCCATACTATGCAGCCACTTCTGCACAGTGGGATAGGACCTCTACTCTCGCCTGTATTGTCGTATAAAAACAAAAAAGGGGGAACTGTGGTGAGCCGTTTCTGTGAACTGTGGCCGCCATTACAAGATGGCGCTGGTTTCCCCTGTAGTCTGTGACAAACAACTTCTTATCAGAATGAGTTGGCATGCTGTGACTTGGCACCCTGTGAGAAAAGTCCACGTGGCAGCTTCGCATTGGGGCTTGAGGTGCTTTATTAAGGCTGGGAGGGGCATCCAGGAGAGAAGAAGAAAAAGTATCAAGGACCTGAATAAACTGCTGAAAGAAGATTCCTGAGTTGCGTCTTCCTTGCGGGCAAGGGGTCGCGACAGAATATGTGTCCAAATCAATTTCTAGCAAGAGCAAAGGCACCCTTACTGGCTCAAATCAGTCATGAAGTAGCCTCTGTGGCTGAAGATGTGGTTCCATCCTCCCCAAAGCCTGCATCTCCACAGAGGAAGGAAGATGCCAAAACAAACTCAGCAAGCTATCATAAAGGAGGGAAGGGGGAACAGGTGGACGGGTGGGCTCCAAGATCACCATCATCTTCTCCCCTGAATTCCTGTTTGTTTGGTCCTTATGGGAGCTCCTCCATTTAAAGAGCTGGGGGAACCACTTCCATCTGCTACCATGTAAAAGAATATCAAGAAAGACTTCTGCCATGAAGTCTTTATCTCTGTCTTGCTAACTCACCCTACTTGTCTCCAGTAACTCAATGTTTTTTTATACCTATGTCTCTATATCTCTTACATTTCCTGGGGAGGCAGAATAGTGTAGCAATTAGATACCTGACTTTAGAGTTAGCCCTGGATTTGAGGTCCTGCTCTAACATCTACTAGCTGTGAACTTTTGCAACTTACTTTTTCTCTCCATACCTTTCCTCATTCCAAATAGAAATAAATAATGGCAACCTCTTACATTGTGATGGTTATATGCCAACCAGACTTCTAAGCCTTTACATCTATCAACACATTTAATCTGCACAACAATGCAGTGAGGTCAATATTATCATTCTATTTTAAAAATGAGGAAACTGAGGCACAGAGAAATGAAGTGAGCTTCCATTATCACACAGATGGTGAAGAGCAAAGCTGTGATGTAACTCCAAGGTCCATGACCCCAATCATTGCATTTTACTGCTTCTTAATGAAATAGTCAATAAGTCTAGTGCTCATGGTCTAGAAGTGACTATGTCAGATAACACAGGTCAAACATTTAGCAGAAAGACTTCTGAATCACAAGTACTCAGTAAATACCAGGTAAAGAGTCTGCAGTCCATCTGATAACAAAAAATTAAACCGCCCTTTACTGGTTCAGAGACCAAACCTCCCTCTCTTTGTGCCACATCTTGTTCTAGAACTCAGCCCTGGGTTTCCTTATGGTTTGTTCCTTTGCTTTCCTAGCTGTGCATAGACTAAGGCAAGATCTCCATGGATACCATGTTGTGTGATCTACAAGACTCCATCTGTCTCCACCTGCCTGTGACCTAGAAATCCTTCTAAGGCTCTCAGGCCTGAGGAAATCCCCCATTGAAACAAACCTATACCTGCTTTAATCCATGTTTCTGCAGCTATACAGTTTAGTTTTCAATTTTCTTTTTCTTCTCTTAAAATCATCATGAAATATTTCTAATACATGTAAAATTATAGAGAAAATGAAAAAAATAAGGTACCACCATAGGCACTTTGAAAATGTCAATATTATCCTATATGTTTCAGACTTTTTACAAAATAAAGGATTAAAGATGCAATTTAAGGTCCTTACCAACCTTCCCTATTTTTGGTAGCATCTCCTCTAAAATTGTTTCCCCTCTATACAAGTATTTGTATTTTTAGTAACATTTTTTATATAGAGTGACACATCATTGTTTTGTGTGTTTGGTAAACTTGAAAGTAAGTAGGATTGATTGCATGTAAGGTTCTGCTACTTGATGTTTTAAATCAATGTTTATTTTACTTATTTTGTGCTTTCCCTTTCACACTTCTTTTTGTTTATACCTTTATAACAGCTACTCTGGTTTATTTTTATTCATTTATTTTATGTGGTGCTAAGGTTTGAACTCAGGCCTTATATATGCTAGGCAAGTGCTCTACCACTGAGCCACAACCCAACCCCACTTCTTTTTTCAATCCTAGTTTTCCTCTTTCCCCTGACTTCTTTTTGATCAATACAGGTCCAAATATTCTCCCCACTGTCACCAATTTTTTCCCTCTTGGCTTCTGGTTTAGAAGCTAAATCATTATTTCTTCTATTTTAATGGTTACTCACAAAGTTTTAATTATATGTACACATATGAAAATTTCTGCTAAGTTCCTAATGTATTCATTATCTTGAGCCTCCCCCTAAACAACAGAAGGATTGTGAAATTGGTTCTAATTACCAAACTGAGCATCCCCTGCCACCAATGTTCTTTGATGCTGCTTAGGCTTTTAGCTTGATTCTTTTCAACACACACACAAAAATTTTTAGTCAGTTATCAGTGCTCTTCACTGAAATAACTTTACAACTATTTATGCCTTGCTTCCAATTGTTTTCTCTAATTTCACTTTTGTTCCTTTAGAACTAAATACAAGACTCCATAAGTAGTACATTTCTTTAGTCTTTATGTAACTGAACATGTTCTCACTTTGCTTTCACAACTGAACAATAATTTAGCTGGGTATAAAATTCTAGGTTGACTTTTTCTCAGCACCATCAAGATATTAACTCATGTAATTCTTCTTTCAGTAACTTTTTCTCCTGATAGATTCATTTTTATTATTCATTTTCTATACATCACAATAGCATAAATAAATGTGGGTTTACTTTTTATTTATTCTATTTGCACTCGATGTGAACTTTCAACCTAAGAACTCATGACTTCATTACTGGAAATGTATATCATTCTTTGTATCTTTTTCTCTTGGAACTAAATCAGATGCATTATGAAGATTCTCAATCCATTCCCCATGACTCTTAACTACCCATCACATGTTTACAAGTATGTATGCATGTATAATTTCTATTGTGTTCCTATTTTGTTATGGGCCTAGGTTCTGTTATCCTATAGTAATAGAATTCTCCAAAGAAATAGGACCAATAAGATATATATGTCTTCTTGAGAGACAGGGAGACCGAAAGAAATTTATTATAAGGCATTGTCTCATACAATGATGGAGACTGTCCAATCCAAGTCTGCAGTCTGGCTGAGTATGTGTAGGACAGCCAATGATGCAGATGCAGTCTGAAGGCAGTCTTCCCGAAAATTCCCTCTTAGTTGAGAGAGCCTGGCCTTCTTGTTGCAATCAGGCCTTCATCCACCCTGATTGGCTCACTCAAATTGTAGAGAGCAATCTGCATTTCTGTACCAATGAAAATGTAAGTTTCATCCAAACATACCCATGCAGAATCACCAGCATAACATCTGAGAAAATATTTGGGCATCTCGTGGCCCAGGTAACACATAAAGTTAATTATCACACCCATTATTTTCTTTCTTTTCTTTCTTTTGTTTAATGTGTTAGTTCTAAACTGTAGATAAGAGTTTATTTCATCTGTTAGAAGTTCTTCTTGATGACTTTATTTTGTAGTATCACAATTTACTACTGTTACTTTAAATATTCTCTTATGTGCATATAATTTTTATGTCATCATTTTTCTTTTTACTTTTATTATAGTTTGTCTTTGACATTCCTAAATAGACTTATTTTTCAATTTTCAGGTTGCTGTATTATTGTAATGTCCCCAGAGTTAAGTTCATTTTCCCATATTTTTTTTTTAATTTCATTAGTGCCCACTTTATTCTTCATGTGTTTCTGGATTTGGGCTTCCAGGTTCATCTTGTGTGAGGCCACTTAAATATACACAGAGGCCACTTGGGATTTCTGTCTGCATGTGATATTAGGAATAATATCCAAGCCAGCAATAATCTTGACCTTGGCCTTTGCTCTGGGGCTTTCTGCCATCTTCCATCTCCCAAGATGTGTGGTTCTAAATAAGCCGCAGACCCAAGCAGAACTTCTCTGAAGCCTCTTCATGGCTTTACAGAAAGGACTGTGATGGGGTCTTCTATACCCAATTGTAGACTAGTAGAATTGAATGTGTAGTGGCCTCTGGTGCTTTTTCAACCTAGGGCCCAGGGGTCAGTAGGTTTACTCTACCAATTAAAATCTTATCCAGAGACATTGAGACAGAAACTCCCAGAATAATATTTGACCAAATATCTGGGCACCTCATGACCCCATTCAAAGTGATTCATAAAACAAATCATCACACCCTCTTTTTCACTGCATTTAGAGCAGCAGGTAAGAGATCTGGAAGGAATGGAATTTTCCATAGCAAAGACACACAGAAAACTTGTCAGAGGTATCTGCTTTTAAAAGCACATAAATCTCAGCCTTTGATCAACTCTCTTTTCATTTAGTATGACCCCTTCACCCAAAACCACTTCCTCTTCACTTTAAAGCACCAGTTTGCAGCTCAGAACAATATCAGTTGACAGCACTCCATCCATCAGGAGAGCAGAACTGTGGGACCCCAAGCAGAGACAGGACTATCCATAAGGCCTGTCCTGACAGGCTGCAATCCCACATGGAGAGGTGAGAAGAGAAAAGGAGGTGGAAGAGAAAGAGGTGCTCAAGACTGAACAGGCAGGTGTGATTCAGTCTTTTTTTTTTTTCCAAATTAAAGAGATGTCTTCTCTGCCAGGGTTTCTGGGCCCTGATACAGCAGTAAGTCAAATACCAGCATTCATCTTCTTGCAAATGGGAACCACTTCCCCTCCTTGGAGCCCAGACAGAATGCATTTGAGAAGCCCAGTGGAGAAAGCTGAGTATGCCTGGGCTGCCACACAGAGGCCTTTGCCTCTAAGTCTCCTTGAGTTCCCTCCCCAGGAGGGACAAATATGCAGGGCTAAGAGGTGTCCAAGGAATGCAGTGGTCTCAGCCATTCATTATGGAGGCTCAAAACCACTGGGGCAGGAAAAGCAGACAGACAGCTGGGTAGGATCCATCTCCGGTGAGGTTTGGAAACAGGAGATACCCCTGGCTGGGCAGGCTGAATTGATGTTGTCTGGCCTAGGGGCAAGGGAATGGGAAGAATGACCATCGCAGGGCTCGGCCAGCCCAGTGGGTCTATAAAAAGAGACGTTTGATTCATTCTCGGGCCCTACCCAAGTGACTGAAATATTCCTAGACAGTTGCCAGGAGAGTCAATGGTGGATGAACCAAAGATCTAGAAGCCAAATATTGGGCTTCCAAGCCATTTCCTTCCACATTTTTTAAGTGTTTTCCTTTCTGTCTGCTTACTGATTCTCCTTCTCCAATATGCTCTAAGACCCTGAGGACAGAGCTACTTTCTCCTGCCACCTTCTTCTGCCTCCTCCTCCAAGCTAGATTGGGCTGTCTCAAAAAGAAGAGTTTCTGATTGACTTGGATCATTACTTGACCTGACAAGTGGCAAGGGCTAAGGAGATGAAAAGCAAGAGCCAGGACAGCAAGAATGACAAGGAGAAATAGCCCTGGCATGATGATGGTTACTCATTTATGGTCTTCCAATTTATACTCCACTCTGATGCCCATGAAATAAAAAGGAAGTTATTCAAATAAAAGGTAGACAAATTGCCTGCCCACTCCCAGGCCCAGAAAAATGAGTTTCTTACCTGGAAGAAATTCCACCAAGCATGAAGTTTAAATGGGAACCCCAAATCTGATACCTATTCACATCTGGACACATTTGGATCCTATAGATACAGCTGTGTGCAGACAGACAGATTCATCAAAGGGGTGTCTGGAAGAACCAGGGAGAGTGAGTCAGGGAAGCCCTCTCACAAGCAGTTGTTTTGAGTAAATATTTGTGGATGAGGAAGAAATTTGGAATAAGGAGAGGTAGGTACATCCTCTAGGGGTGGTGACGGGCCAAGGATTGAATGAACGGGGGCTTGGGCATGCAGACACTGATCAGGAAACATTTTTGGAGAGCCTGCCAATAATAGGAAGTGAGTACATGGTAAGATTGGGCTGGGGAATGAAGCAGTGTGGAGTCAGGGATAAGAAGATAAGAAAACTAGATTGAATCTAGCACGAGGGACCCAGGGAGACAAGTTGGAAACCCATCCAAGCATCTGTGGAGACATGTAAGAAGTTGTGATCTCTCTAGTCTCTCAAAGAGAATTACAGGAGATTCTTTGATAATTGTGGGTTTCCAGTGCAGGCAGATCAGGGGAAGGAGAGAAGCTTTCCCAGAAAAGCTGAGAAGCTAAGCAGAGGGGGGATTAGCAGTCAGTGAGTGAAAGCACGCATTTTTGATAAAACCTTTTAGAGGAAACTCCCCCATCCTAGAAAAAGAAAACCGCTCTTTGGCTTGGTATGGATGTAAGTGAGCTTAATTTAACATCCGAGGATTACTCAATTACATCAAGAGAGCAGAAATGCTGGCAAGGATGTCAGGAGAAAGGAGTCACTGCATGAGTGTCCTTCACTTACCAGACACCTATGACTGACAGCCAACAGGAGGGCTTGTCCCGGGTCTTGTAGCTGCCCTACACCCCCATCACTGACAACCCATGACATAGAACCAGCTAATTTCAAAAGTTCATCTTCACTTCACTTTAGTTCAACAAAAGATTTTTGAATATCTATGTCAAACCAAGCACAATTTTGACACTGGGATGTGTAAGAATAGATGCTTCTGTTCTAGGAGACATGCTTGCATCTCGATGCAAAGAATGCAAACGAAACAAACAAATACACAACTGCAATCGCTGAGTTGGTGCTCAACACTGTGAAGAAAATAAGACATCCAAGCCAAGCACGGATGGAAGTGGCATACAAGAGGGTGGGTGACACGCAGCACAAGCTGATGAGAGAGGACTCTCTGAGGAGTTGATGTTTGTGCTCAGACAGAAAAGGCAAAAAAGGCAGCCAGAGGGAGAGCTCCCTGTACTGAGGGAGAAATACATTCAGCAATCTGATCTCTGGAGCTGAGATTTATAAAAAGGAAACAAATAAGATGTTCAGTACTCAAAGTGAGGGATGGACTAAGATGCGGTATGCACAGACAGAAAGGGAGATAAGAAAAGTAACATGTTGAACATTTGAATGGGACATAACAGAGGTAAAAATTAAGAAAGAAAGACAACCAGAAATACACAGCTGGCCAGCAGCATGTTTCCTGTGCATGCCTCTGGTAGTTGATTGTGTGTGCACACAAAGCCTATAAGTGTGTGACCACAGAGCTCACATCTGAACACTGCTCTGGGACACTGACAGAGGCTGATAATCTGTCTCCAGGAAAGTGAGTTAGAGAACCAGACAGAAAAGATCAGTGAGCAAGTGCCCTGGGTCTCCCCAGTCTCCCAGGTAGTGATGACTGCCCATGTCTTCAGAGTCTGCCTTTCCACATGATTGTCAGAACCTCAAAGGCACATGGCTATGCTCAGCATGTATCCACAGTGGCCCTATAAAGCAAGAGCAGAGATTCCACACTCTTAACCTTTGTTATTATTAGTCAAGAAGATTGGAAGATGTTTGGCACTGAATTCTGGACTAACTTTAAAGATTCCTGAGCTCCAATCCTGACCAATAACTTCCCTGTTACTTTCCCCTGTGAGTTTTACTTTCCCCATATACAAAATTAAGGAACTGGATATTAGTATCTAAGGGCTCTTCCAGCACTACCAGTCTTAAAATTATGGAGGGTGTATAATCAAAAGAGACATAGAAAACATTAGCAAGGGTTGTGGCTCAGTGGTAGAGCACTTGCCTAGCACGTGTGAGGCCCTTTGATCCACAGCACCACATAAAAATAAATAAATAAAGCTATTGTATCCAACTACAACTAAAAAAAGAATTTTTTTTTAAATTAAATGAGAATTGCATTTACTCTATAGATGACTTTGGGTAGTATGACTATTTGCACAATATTATTTTTTTCCAGTCCATGAACATGGGCTGTATTTCCATTTAACCATGTTCTCTATAATTTCTTTCACTGCTATTTTATAATTTTCATTTGAGAGATATTTCATTTTTTTGGTTAAATTTAATCCTAAATATTTTTACTTTTTGTATTTATTTTGAATAGGATTGCTTTTTTAATTTCTTTTCCAGCAAGTTTTTTATTTGTGCATAAAATACTATTTTTTGTATGTTGATTTTCTTATCCTGCAATTTTATTCCATCATAAAAAAATAATGAAATCCTGTCTTTTTCTACAACATGGATGGAACTGGAGGTCATTATGTTAAGTGAAATAAGCCAGGCACAGAAAGATAAATATCACATATTCCTACTCATCTGTGGAAGCTAATAAGTCAATCTTGGAACAACAGAATGGTAGTCACTAGAGACTAGGAAGGGCAGGAAAGAGAAAGATTGGAAAAAATTTCATAAAGTACACCAAAACACAGAGTGGAATAATTACTTTTGGTTCTTCTTTAACACAGAAGGGTAACTATATGCTACAATAATCTATGACTTTTTCATAATGACTGGAAAAGAAGAGTATGAAATTTTCAACACATAAAAATGATTAATGTTTAAGGAGATGCAAATGCTTATTACCTTACTTGATTGTTGTACATGTAATTGAATTACCATAAGGTAACCCATAAAGATATACAAATGTTGTGTCTCAATAAAATAATAAATTAAAAAATGAATAATAAATAATGAAATCAAATGGACCAGGGAATTCTGGTGCATTGGTTAGTCAAGCATTTGGCTTCATGTAATAGAAAATATATCAAACACTAGCTTAAGCTAAGTGAAGGTTATTCTCCTCTTATAACAACAAATCAAATTGCTTTAACTCAAGATCTATGCTGAGTATGAGAGAAGCAAAGCTGGATTGAGGGTGATTGGTTAAATGCAAATGTCCTTGAGGGATAAAAGGAAAGTGATGACTTCAGAGGTATTGCTCAAGCAAAGGAGGGACAGTCATGGGAGGTAAGAGTGGTCAACAAGGGGACCAGGAGGTTCCAATATCAGAGGAAGGGTTTGGACAGTTTGGGGAGATGAGAACACCTGTGTGTAGCCTTGACAAAGGATTGCTAACTAGCAGCTAGGAAAAAGAAGAAAGTAATGAGATAATAACTTATATGGACTTGGGTAATTTCTTAGCATCCCCTAGAGGCCACCTTTCTGCCTTACCCAACAAATCCCATCTAGAACATTAATAAAGAAGTGGCAGATATGCAGAGAACAAAGGAGCACAGCCAGCAAGGACAGCCTGCCAGATGGAGGAGATTGGAGGGAAAGGAGCTGGAAGGATTGAATGTCTGCACCTCCAAGGAGGAGATGTGAGGAGGAAATGTGGCAGAACTGTAAATGGCCTGGAAGTAAGAGTGAGAACCAGGAACTGCTTCCTCCCTGCTGAGAGGCTCTCTAAGCCCCAAGGACCTTTCTCATTCTGGCCTCGGGAACTTTAAAGCACCTGCCTATCATGATGGATTTGAGTGTCTATTTGCCCTGTGAAAATCTTTTTTGCTTTGCTGTCTTGGGATCTTAAGTCTGATGGCCCCAGTCACTCTAGTTATTGAATGCCACCAATCTCATGTTTTTTAAAGAGCCTCCAAACAGGGCAGCTTTACTCTTCACACTGGGATGTCCCTAACATGTAAGGACATATGACATGAACCCATACAAATCATTAGCCCACTAGACTGTGTGCTCTAGTGAGCCCAAACTCCACTGTTTGTCCACATGTTGATTTTTCCATAATAAAAATATGTAGGTGCCTAACAACTATTTCTTGAGTACTGCATATGAGCAGCAGTGTCAGGATGTTTGAATGGCACTCCAGTGTGACACCCTGTAACATCCTGCACTGCCCAAAATCAATCATGCTGCCAAAGGCCAGGTGGAGTTGCTGTCCACCTGAGTTGAGGAGGAGAGCTCACTCCCTCCCTCTTCACGGCCCCAGTTTCCTGGAAACCTTACCACTCAGAGAACTGGTCTTAGTTCCCTCAGGGTCCCACTGTCTGGGGTCCAGCACATCAGCCTGCAAGCATGATGTTTACTTTGGGGCCCAGAGGACATCACACTTGTCTTCTGGGGCTTGAAATCACTCCAGAACCTCAGTAGCTGGCTCTCTCGGGTTTTCTCCAGCCCCCTCCCCTTTGCCACTTGCTAGCACTTTCCACAAAGCTTGGCCATGACTCATTTGGTGAGGCAGAAAGGGTTCAAGGAGAGGAGGGAGCTCAGAGCCCCAGATCGCAAGTGTCTGGGCAACTCAGAGGAATCAAAGTCCAGGCAAATAATCATTATCATCTCTCCCCAGTGCTCCCACTCCCCCCTTTCCTGATGGAAACAAAGTGGATTTGAGGTGAAACATCTGTTTTGCTGTGAACGAACTTCATTTGTCTTTTCTTTCTCTGTTCAGTTTTAACCCTCTTTCTGCCATGAGATAGCTTGCTACATCCACCTAATTTAATTCATCTCCCCGGGGACAACCATGGACATTATCTAGTTTATAGAGTAGGTGAGGTGACTTATCCTTCCTTTTATCCCTTGGTTACAATGTGTCTGAACTGAGTTCAAAGTATGAAATGATATCTGCCTACTTGATTCATCTCCTAACCATCTATTAAGAGAAAGTACAGAGCAGGCACTGTGCTACTTAATGGAGACACAATGATCAAAAAGACATGTACAATCCTTTGAGAGCTTATGTTCCAGGGGCAAAGACAACAAATGAGCAAATCAATAAATGAAATTGTCACAACTTGTGATAAATGTCTAAAAAGTCAAGAACTAGGGTGTCATGAAAGATAAAAATGGGTAAGAGTCACAGGGGTTCATGGAAGATCAGGATAGTCCCTTCCATAGAGAAGACAATTAAAATGGGACATTGAGGTTGGCAAGCTATGGAAAGAAAGGGGGAAAGAGGACTTGGAGAAGAAAAGTGGATCATGTCTTGAAGGAACAAAAAAAGAGTTTAGTGTTTTCTAAAAATTGTGTAACAACATATCTTTTTTATGTTCATAGATGACAAGCGAAACTTCACATTATATACAATCACAAGAATGGACCCTAATTAGAATAAGTAATAACTCCACGTATGTATAATGTCAAAAAACATGTATACCATTCTAAAAAGAACAAGTTGAAAGAAAGTGAGTCTAAAATAAAATATTTCTAAAAAATTTTGCACTGATTTTTTATAAGGACAAAAGCTTTCCAATAATGAAAAATATGCAAGCAGAAACTTTTTTTAAAAAAATTTTAACTAGCATTGACATAAAATAAAGCTTCTGATGCTTACTGAGTGGGAAAGAAAATAATGACACAATGATGTTAGAAAGAAAGGCAGAAGTCAGTGTGGTCAAGCCTGGCCACCTAGAGAGGGACTTTGATTTTATTCTAGGTCCTCTTGGAAGTAAGGCATTGAAAAGCTCAGTGGAAAGTCATGGATACCCTGAGATACACCTCTAGGGAAAAACTAGGGTAACTTCAAGACTCACCCCAGCTTCATCCCCAACCTCCATTCTCAACTTCCACCCCTTGCCCAGCACCAGCAACCAAAGGGAGCTAAAACCATGTTTAATTATTTCAGTTTCCTCACTCCTCTGATAGGGACAATAAGATACAGTTCAAATCAGTCCATTTGGCAACCTCTCAGCATATTTTTGTCAATGATCAACTCTCAACAAAAATGAGATTTTTGAATTATTGTGAGAAGTTTCAAAGATCCAGCCTCTCCCTGTCCCCCATGATTGTGAATAATCCCAAAGTTTTTATAGGGCAGTGCAAGCTTTCTTAGGCCAGAGGATGTTTGCCAGATATTTCTACTCTGGGTGGTTACAAAAGATGGTATCCAATAACAGCCCAGGCCTCTTAGGTTTGGACGCTCACTATACCCAGATGTGCAGAGAAAGTGTGATTTCTTCACACTTCTGTAAGTGATCCTCCCCAGATGCTCACATGTGATAGGGGAAGCAAAAGATAAATTCAAATCAATGGATCATTTCAGTCAAGTACAATAATTTCAACAGTGCTTTTAGGTAAAATACTCACATTCTCAGACTTTATTACTCTCCCATTGTTTCCTTTTCCATTATGGTTTGTAAGAATATGAAGACAGCTTGAAGTGTCCTCAAAGCCCAGGGGAGGGGCCTCATAGCACTCTCTGATCAATGCTGTGGGGTAGGACCATTTAGGAAACTGATTCTCTCTGGGCTAACCTGACATTGGCTATTGAGGTGCTTGGGTGACACAATTCAAGGTCTAATCTCTCTTTTGGTTTGCTGTAGCCCAGTAACCACCAGAGTTTGACCCAGTCTTGCCACTATCATTGTGGATGATGCTCAGGACTGAGTCATCCGAAGGCTCTAGCCGAGGTGATCCATTCCAGAATATAATGCTCTTTACTCCTGCCCAGAAATCCTCTCCTACTGCCCCTCAGTCTCTTAGCCAACTTCTCATCACTAGATCTACATCCTGCCCAAATTGCACAGGAACCCAGGCAGCTCAAGAGAAAAAAAATTAATGCCTTCCGTTCCCCAAACTAGGGGCCCCATCCATTTTACTTTGATGTGCAACAGTAAGCTGGTTATTTTCTGTCAAGCCCCTCCAGGAGGTAAATGAGATGTTTCCCAGCCTTCAAACTCCATTTTAAGTAGTTATTTCTGATGCTTCTTACATGCTTGATCCTACACACCATCCCTCTTCATCCGTCTTCTTTATTTTCCCCATGATCCCCTGAAGTGTGAACATGGGAGGCCTTTATGCTAGTTGATTCTCTATATTATATACTCCTCCTATCCTTGTTAATCAACTCAGAGATAAGACAGGATTCCTTATGTTATCCCCTTTTTTATTATCATCTGTGTTATAATTTTAAATAATCACTGGAATTTACAAGGAGCATTTATTTGATTGTGACCTTTAAGTATTTTCTTTTAAGTGACAACATGCAACCTCTACCCTTCCTTTTCATGTCCAAATATGCTAACATGTTTGGAGGAGGTAATATTTTTCAAATACCATTTATTAGTTTTCAATATTTATATTGCCATTTAAAAGTTTAAAAAAGACTTTAAGAATACAAAATTACATGTAAATGCTATACACTTGCAAATTTCAAAAGAATACTCATTACTTGAAAGGAGGGTGGGTCAGAGAAAAGGTAGACAGAAGGTATTGGATACTGAATCCATTCTTAAATACTGGAAAAATGAAGACTTTTTCAAATTTTTTTTCAATAAATAGAGTTTTTAATATATTATTTAAAATAATAAATAAACCAATTGAAGGGATGCTAGTAATAATCTAAATTTCTCTTCTGTAATAGCATAAAATAGGCTGGTACCGTGATGCATGTCTGTAATCCAGTGACTTGGAAGGCTGAGGCAGGAGGATCTCAAATTCAAAGACAGCCTAAGCAATTTAGCAAGGCCCTAAACAATTTAACTAGAGCCTGTCTCAAAAAACAAAATGGGCTGGGGATGGGGCTCAGTGGTTAAGCGTTTCTGAGTTCAATTCCCAGTACCAAAAAAAGTATAAAATAGTGCTATTTTTTAAAAAAAATGAAATGGAGGTTAAAAAAACATGTTTTTTTTTTTTAAACAAATGGAGATAACCAGCAGAAGTTTTAAAAATAGAAGTAACTCTGAATGTTTACATCTGAAGAGTGGTGCTAGTTGGGAAGAACCCCACTTACTTTTTCTTTGAAAATTTCTCTACATATATTTCTTCCCACACAAGAAAGCCCTCATTGAAAGGTGGTAGATGACGTGGATCCCAAAGATCAAAGAGTGCTTCACAGGAGACAGGAAGTAGGTGTTGGCAAGGAGACAGGGAAAATGTCCTCAGACACAGAGGGCTCACAGCAGTGGCCAAAGCAAGAAGAAAATAAAATGGTCACAGAAGCCTCCAGTCTTAGAACAGATCTTGGGGATGTACCATGAGACCCCACAATGACACTCAGCAAGGTTGGTGTAGTTCTGTCACCTGGAACAAAGCATAAGCAGCCACCAAAGGCTTGGATGGCCATCCTATTTTCTCTATGCAGAGAATAAAGACAGGTTAGAAGACCTTGAGGAACTCAGACACTTCTGTGGGTTGAAGAATCAAGGTCCCCAGAGAAGAGAAAAGGTACACCTGGAGTTGTCAAGGGTATTCATGTCAAGAAAGAGCAGCAGATGAAGGAACCCAATAAAGGAATCCTATAAAATGAGCATTAGAATCTGGCACTTCAGGATTAGAAAATGAAGAGCAGCCACAGTAATGACCTTCTCTGTCATTACTGTGAGGGAAAGACTCTAGATTGAAAGCAGCACCAGAAGTGCCCAGTAGCCTCTATGGATCCTCCACCTGGCTGAACTGAGGAGGGAGGAGATGTGTTGTTAGCAGGCCATGCTTAGGACTGAACTTTTTACAAATTTATGTCATCAAATCCTGCACTTTGAGAATTACCACTGTTGGTTTGAGCTTTTATAAAAGTTCCAACCCTTTTTATTATTTTTTTACATCCTATTTTATTCTCCTCTTGCTTTTGGTTTCCCAACATATTTTGGCCTGTTCCCCCTCTCTTTGAGCCAATTCATTGTTTCTCAGGAGAAACTAAGAAGAAATCCTCTCTGGACATGAGTTCTTCTCGTGGGGTTTCCATACTCAGTAACAAGTTCTCTCAGGCTTCTGCAGTAAGATGAGAAATATCACTCAGGCCTTCATTTTGAATGGGACTAGAAAGAGGTCCAGAATTATGGGGGGGATTTCAGAGATCCATGCTATCACTGAATGGAGAACCATCAGACAGCTTTCAATACCAACAGTGTCAGGAGCATGGCCTTCTGTGTTCAGGCAGGAATCACTTTAATTCACTTATCTCAGGCCACACATAAGAAAGTGGGGAGTCAGTACTAGCTTACTCCCACATACCTGGCAGCTGTCAGATCAGGGTTCACCTCTTCCATCTACAAATACAGACTTTCCCTGAGACTGCTGCAGTCTCTGACCACCCCCATCACTGGTTCCATTGGAGGAAGACACTGAAAGCCACTGCTAAATGACCAATAATACTTACAAAGAGAGGTCCTATGATACAAAGACAGCTCAGTCATTTGAAGCTGAACTCTAGAAAGTAAACTCACTCTCAAAGTCAGAGCAGACCCATAGAAAAGGAGATATAAGTTGAGCTGGGAAAACATCTTGGGGTTTACGTAGCTCCACCCCCATCATTTCACAATTAAGGAAAAATGAGTCCCAGGGTTATCAGTGCTATTGCAAAGTTACTTACTGATAGAAACAGGTAAACTCCCTTGCATATGGAGTCCTAGTCCATAGAGTCTATTCATAGAGGCATGCCATTTTAGAACTGGAGTTCTTAGAAATGAGGGTCTTAGGTCAATATCAGGCATTTCAAAAATTGTGACAGTGCTTATACCTATTGGGAAGAATGACACAAAAGAGACATGTGTTTCAGTTACTGGTGTGTGACACCACCCCAAAATTGGACAGCTTGAAATCACAACACTTCTTTTCCCCATGAATCTGAAATGTGAACAGGTCCCAGTGGAAACAGCTCATCTTTGGTCCAATCAGCTTCATCAGGGGCAACTGGAAAAGGCCACACATAAGAAAGTGGGGAGTCAGTGACTAGCTTAAAGCTTTGCTGACACTTGATGCTGGGGAGCAGCTAGGCTTTCAGATGGACCTGTGGCCAGAGCCACAGGACTTTGTGTCCTCTCCATGTTCCCACTAAGAACATGATGTCTTGGTTCTCATTAGAGAGAACCAGGAACCAGCCAAATAGTCTGTCTGATCAAGCTCTTGATGCACGGAGCATAGTATATGCCACGTCCACAAAAGGTCATGCTCCTGACACTGTTGGTACTGAAAGCTGTCAAGCAGTCAAAAAGCCTGAGCCATCTGAAAGGGCAGGGGAATCCAAATTTTGATGGAGGACTGCCAAGAATTTGAAGACAGATTATAAAAACACCATAGTAGGTAAATTTTCAAAGCTGATTTCAGGGGTTCTCCCAACTAAATCCTGAGCACTTCTTGAGTTGAGATGTTGGAGCTTCCAATAGAGGAAAACCACTTGTAATTCTCTTGGTTTTTGGAATTCCCTAGTCACCCAACTCACCTCAGATCCTGTAAGACTGGGGTGACTTAAGAATTGAGAACAAAAAAAGAGTTTGCTAATGTTTCAGCTTCCTAAAGCTGAGAATTCTATTAAGTCCATCAGAATAAGAAGTCAAACAGCTAGCTAGTGACCCTTTTGATGAGGGGAAAACTAGCACAGATACTCACAAATGGAGTAAGAATCTGAAGGTTCTATGGCAAGATGGTTTCCTAATAATCTACCAGGGGATGCTGGATGGGCCCCACCTTCTCTGACTACTTATTGGAAATCTATGAACACAAAAATGACCTTTCCCTCCCACTTTTAACAAAGCAAAGTGAAGTGCTTTCTGAATTTTGCAGGCAAGTTGTAACTCAAGGGGGGCTTGATTTCTAATTGTTCATATTTTCCTGATGAATTCTCTTAAATACCTAAATTTCCTGCCACAGAGCATTCTTATTTTGGAGAAAGTAATCATCTCCTGTCTGCCTTGTGTGCAAAAGGCATCGCATTAGCCTCTTATCCCTCGAGTCACACTAACAAAACACTGGACTGACTGTGGAGATACAGGATGCTTAGGCAACACAGAAGGGATGGGGTTTTTAAAGTGTGGAGGTAGGGCAAGGCTACGGGATAAGCATTGTCTGCATGAGGGGAAGAGGAGAGGAAGACAGATGTGGAGTGTATGGGCGGGGAGATGGAGGAAAGCGAAAAGATCACTAAAAAGGTGAGGGATGCATGTAAGTAGAATAGATGAAAGGGGAAGAGCCCTGATACTGCACATGGGTGGCTACAGTTCTTTTGGGTGGGATTAAGGTGCTGCATTCTCTTTGAAGATCAACTCATACCTACCTTTTGCAGGCATTCACCTTCCAAGGGACTGATGTGTCAACAAAAAGATGAGAACAAGTAGCACAAAGGAAGAAGAGTCTCACCACTGATCACATGAATATCTCTCCATCTCTCTCTCTCTTTTTTTTTCTCTCTCTCTCCCTCCCTCCCTCGCCCCTCTCACACACACACACACAACTTAGGTATCTTATTATGTAAGTGCTCTGCAAAAATCACATCCTTTAGATTGCACAGACTGGCCCCTTAGGAAGCTGAAGTAGGATTCCATCTTTCAGAAGGCTCAAGCTCAGCCACTGTGAGTTGTTCAAGAGGACTTTGAGGCCATTCTGCAGGTTTTCAATACAACTCTTTCAACACAAGGAGCTCCCTCACCTCCCAGGGGTCAGTGCTCTCCAAGCTGTTCTTAAGAGAACTGTGTCTTAGGAGGGAAAAATCAGAATGCCAATCCATTGGATGTGAACACTGAACTCAAAACCAGGGGAAGACGGAAGATGAGGAGAGACAGACAGAGATAGAGAAGCAGAGGAGAGAGGAGGAAAGACAAGAGAGGGGGAGAGAGAGAAAGCTAGCAGAGGCACATCTGTGTATGTGTGTTTAGAAGGACAACAGAGAAAGAGGAGAGAGGAAGGGAAAGAGGAAAAAGTTGACACTTGAAAAGTCTTTACTGGTATTGAAGCCACAGTAAATCAGAGGATAGTGAAATTCTGCACAGATTAAATGCCCATCAACAGAAATCTTGGATGTAAATGATGAATTTTATCACAAAACCTCAGAGTCATATATATGTTAGTGGGCAGGGTTATCAAAATGGAAGCAACAATTACATCCTTCTTATAAACAAAGTGGTTCTGAAAATGGAAGATTGAAGAAAGAAGAATGGCAACAGTTCTGTCAATGATTAAATGGGGAGCAGGTCTCATGCATAGGGGGAGCTGGGGAGAGAGGTAGGGGCTGGCTGGCAGCGATAAATATAGAAGCATAATTTAAGAGACAGTAGGAAACGCTTTGTGTGTGTTACCTGGAAATACTTTCTAGAGGCTGCAGTTTGTTCACCATGAATGTCATGACCTTGGGTTCCTTGAGGGAATGTGGACTCCACCCTTTCCCCATGGTGAAGGGAAGAAGCGAGAAACCATGTCATTCAATAGATGAAAGGACTTCCAGTTTATTGGTGGAGGAACCATTTTTTGTTGTTGTTGTTTGTTTTTCTGTTTCATTCTTTGGATTAAAGAGAGAAATGCTGTGGGATCACAACAAAGCCATCCTGTTTGCCAAGGAAAGAGACTCAGATGGGAAGGTTTGAGAACGGCCACACTCCACATTAGAGCAATAAGATGGATTCTCCTTTCTGCTCTTGGCTGCCAAAAATTCTGGTTAATCAAGAGAGCATTTGTTCCAAGGAAATGGAGGTATTGGGAACCGGCTCTGGGAGGAAGATCCCTCCAGTTTATCTGGGACAGTTCTTTTTCCAGAGCCTAACTCTGTGTCTCATGATAGAGCAGAAGGGGCCATGCTCGCTCATCAGAAAGCTCTCTCATCAACTGAGAGTTGAAGCCTGTTATACATTTGGTATAAAATGCTTGATTTTCTTTTATTAATAAGAAAAATGGCAAAAGGTGAGCCTTCAGGAAGTTTCTGCCAACCAGCCCTTATTCTGATTTTTGTGATTCAGATCTTTTCCTCCTTCCATCTCTTCCCACACCATTGCTATACAAGCAGGGTATTTTAGGGTCTCAAAGATGACCTAGGATCCTGATGTCCAAGTTCTGGCTGTATCCCAGATGAAAATAAAGGAAGCACTGAAAAACCAAGCTTAAACTTGAATCAACACATGCTCCTGAACCATCTCAGGCCTACCAAATATCTAGGAGGTGTTGGGAGGAGACAAGAAATCTGATTTTATAATGAGCACCAAGGTTTATCTCATGTGGTCATCCCATGTGGAAGCCACTGAAAACCAAACCCTCTGTGTTTTATCTGTGTAAACTAAAACTCAGAGAGGGAAGAGCTTCCAAAGCCACACTCAGCTGAGACCAGAATGCAAATATGACACTTCTCAATCCAGAACATTTTTTGTATATCAACAATATCCCTCAAAGCATATATAAGATCTGAATCTTCTCTACCACCTAAGTTAGGACTGATGTGAGCTTACATCTGGGAACTCTACATTTATGATGATGAGGAGGAGGCAGCCTTGGTGATGGTGACAACTAATTGTCACTTATGTGCTTGGTGTTTTATGAAAACTTACTTAATCTTCAAAACAATCCTATAGGGTAGGCAGTACAGTTGAATTTAAATAGGGAAGTTATTCAAGATCCACATGGCTAGAAAGATATGGAACTGGGATTTAAGTCTGGGATAGACAGAGCACAGAAGAAGCGTCCAACATCCTCAACATGCCTGTGCATTTTAGCATTTCACCTTTTGGTCACACAGGACATTCTTAGCCTATGGTGCATTACCTCTCTCCATCTTACTATTTCCCCTTCTGTCCTCCACACCTGTTGTAAGTACAATAGAGTGTGGTACAATGAACCTGGAATGAACAGGAAGATCACTGGAGATGCAGGAAAGCACTGGTGTTCAAGGAGGTAAGTGCTGAGAAGGTTTGTAGGAGTGAGCATGACAGGAGGGACCAAGCACAGAATCAACTCATGGCACACTTCTTTCCCCAATCTCATACCCACATCTTACAAAATTGAAAACAGGACTTAGATGAGGATCAAAGTAAGCACTGGCTATGTTCCCCAGCCCCCAAATACAGGGGCTCTGGTTTTCCTATGTGAGGATGTGATTTAAGGCTTCTTGTTTCAGAAAGACTATAGGAAAGCTCCTCTTTACCATCCTCTCTGCCTCCTCCCACTCCTATCTTTTGGATTTAAGTTCCCATCTTGGGAAAGACACAGCAAGTTCTGAGCTACTTACTACAAGAGAAGGCCCACCAAAGTGGTGACCTTGGACATGGTCTCATCAATAAAATGTGCTATTTCTTCTCTTTGCTTGGTGGGCTGGAGGTGCGGGAGGCTAAATAGGAGAGAGGAGGAAAGAGAAAACAGAAGTAGACCTCTGATCCTATACCCTGATGAGGGATAGAAGTCCTTTCTCCTATACAGAAGCATGAAAGGTGGTATGGTGAGTGTTGACTCTGATATGCTCCATGACTATCCCTACTAACTACCCATAGAGCAGCGAGCTCTATGTTTCTCCGGTGGAGCTGATTTGCCTTCATTCATTCATGCTCTTCTTCATTCCACTCTTGTATAAATGATGGATAGAAGAAACCCAGTCCTATAACTTAGGAATTCAATCATGCCTTTGTGAACATATAGATCAGTTAATTCAATTCTGCTTCAGGCCTCCAATCGCCAAGAAGAGTCAATACAAAGCATCAACCCGTTGAAAAATGGCATTATCTTTGTTTTTGTCGCTTGCTCAAAAAAAGAGCCAGTACCCTTAAGTGGAGAGAGAAATGAGGCAGGGAGATGATAGAAATAAGCCTCTCAGGGAAGGCTGAGGATCATGACCACCCCTTGAGGCTAGAGCCCAACCCACAGGAGGTACTGCTGATCTCCAGGGATGCCACATCTGCCTTCCCTTCAGCATCTCCAGCAGGAAGCTCTTAGCTTATGATCCGCCTCCACAGCCCCCTGGGAAAGCTATATCATGAGCATTGGGATCATTTCATATTTCATAAATGGGCTTAACTCAGACTCATGAGGTCACCAAGGAGGCCTACTGGATTTAATTATGCTGGAAAGGGAGCAGCCAGAAACATCTCACATGGCTCAGGAGAGACGCAGCTCAGAGAAAGTCAAAGGGAGATCTAATGTGATATGAGTCACTCTATTCAGGATGAGGGGCTAAAACCACACAGGGATGCAAGGAGAAAGAAACCCACAGTTACTGAGCCAACAGCATCCAAGTATATTCTGGTCCCAACCCATTCCTAGGAAGGCTTTGGGAAGTAAGTTGAGTTCATGCTACACTGATAATTACATGATAAGCTTTATGGCACAGGCCTGCGTGCCCAGATCCTTAATTTAAAAAAAAAATTCCGATAAAGTTTCAACAGGGGTTAATAGACTTGGTCTCTTTCACTATTAGTTCCAACCAAGTTCTGACTCTACAGTATGAAGCTGGCAGGTTTTGCATAAAGTTGATTCAAGGACAATTTTGATGGGACAGACAACAAGAATCCATGGGAAAGCATTGAGGAAGGCTGTTGACCAAAAGAGATAAAATGAACCAGGAAATGCTGAGCACAGATTTCCTGAGAAGACAGGGGTTTATGAAACAATGAAAAGAACAGTGATTAAACCAACACAGACCAGTAAGACAGGCAAGGTTGTGGCTACTGTAATTGCTGTGGCAGAGGCTGCTCATTGTCCTTTGAGATCTCCTCTCTCTTTCTTCCTTAACAATAACATTTTTAGCTGACTGGAATTCTATTCATAATAAAGTCTGAATTTCCAGCATCCTTTGCAATAAGTATGGACAAGGGACTAACTTCCTGCTGGTGGGGTATACAGATCAGCAGCCCCTTGGACCCTCCCTTTGGAGACAGATGGCATGCTCCCTTCCCCTTTCTTTATCATCCTTTACTCCACCTGCTCCCTTAAATTTAGATAGCAACATTTAGGGAGTCACATTCCAGGGACGCTACAGTAATCATCTCTATAGAGCCTAGGTCACCAAGAACTCCGAGAGCAGAATTATCACAGCATTCTAGGAAGGCTTGTCCCCAAACCTTGTGTTTCAATTCTGAGAAAGACAGCAAACACTCTGGAATGGGTAACTATATATTTGGGACCATCCTCAGTTACAAATGACCAAAAAGATAAAAAAATAAAAAGCTAATATAACTGTCATTTAAATGGGACAGAAATTTATTTCTCTTACACAAAGCTCCAAGTTTTGTCTTTCAAGTCTTTTTTTTCTTTGTCTATGAATAATGACTACCCTCAGATGACACTGTTGATTCTCTCTTTTCAGAAGTAAATGACTTCAGTTGGGCCAGCCCTCTGTGACTGTAGGCCTCCTCTCCCCACTATCTTCTCTTTGGCTCCTTAAGATCTGCCCTGCCACCCCTCCCCTCCTCCATCTGAGTTGGGGGATGTAGGAGATTCCAGGTGGGGGCAAAAAGTGCCTTAAGTTGAAACAAAGCTCCAGGAAGTCCATAGAATCAGCCAAATGACCTGAACATGGTTCCAACAAGCCAGCAGAGGGGGGCTGGCTTTAAACCAGCTCAACACCCAACTCCCTTATTACACCCTAAAGGCAGGGCCGCCTCAAGAGGTGGGGGTGGGAGCTGGCCTCTAGCAGTGCATGTGTGCAAACCTGCACACTAGAGCAGCTCGCAGGCCCCAGGCCAAGATGCATGCAGAGCAACCCCAGCTGCCTCCCAACCCCGGTCACTTGGGATCGCCCACCCCTACGCTTTTTCATTACCTAACCCAAAGACCTCCTGAGGCCAATAAAGTTCTACATGTAGGGTGAAGTTATTGAAGTGAAAAATAATAAAATTTCATGAGCATGTTTCAATTTTCACTTGTGTTTATGGCCAAAGGTGTTTTTTATTTTAATAATCACTGCTGGAATGAGGGCCAGCCACATGCTGCTAACTTGTTAAAGAGAAGGAGAGGGAGGGGGGAGAGAGAGAGAGAGAGAGAGTCAATGAGAGCAAGAGGGAGAGTGTCTGTGCTCAGCTGTGTATTTCCTAACAGCTCAGCTCTAATCCTCCCAGTTTTGAAACCCACCCTTAAAACCTTAATGATAGAGAAAGGCATAGGATATTATCTGAACCATGGTCTGTTGACAATTTGCCCTGAGCTCATTTTATACATAAGGATCCAGCAACTATGTGTGTGAGTGTGAATGTGTGTGTCAGTGTGTGTGTGTGTGTGTGTGTGTCAGTGTGTAAGTGTGTGTTTGTATGTGAGCTGGAGAGTGTGTGTGAGTGTGTATGTGAGTGTGTGTGTGAGAGTGTGAGTGTGTGTGTGAGGCATCAGTTTTTGTGGTGCCATTTCATAATGCAGTGTGCGAACAGGAAGGAATTTGGAGGAACCAGGCTCCATCCAGCTGGACATCAACTTGACCGTTGTTTTCAGCTCACTTTTATCTGGCAGAGATGCTGTTTGCTTTTAAATGTCAGAAAAGGCTAAGATGCCTTTGAAATCTGCAAGAGATTTCCTAGACTTCTGAGGAGGATGTCCGCCCTATGAAGGCATAAATTTATTCCCCTTCCCCATCTTTGGAAGAGTTTCAGAGGGAACATAGTGGAGGAATCAAATCAAAGACAAAGGGATTAAAGTAAATGTCCATTTGGGTCTGAGTATTTTACTCCAGAATGAGTGAGCGTAGAAATATTCAGATATTATATTTCTCTCTTTCTCATCTGTCCTGACTCACATTTTCCCAAATCACATAGATTTAAGAGGAAATACTGTGGTTCAGAGAGCATTAGCATACCTTTTGCTTGACCCTAGCTCTAAAAGTTGCATAATAATAAGGGACCAAAGGCCCCCCAAGTGACCATGCAGGTCAGTCCATGTCTAGAGGGTGCTCCTTTGCCATCCAAGGTGCCTATTACAGATGGATGGAGTGACTGTGGCCACCAGTTTGCTACAACTCAGGGAACTTTCCTATTGCTGCATGTGCCAGCCTGCAAATGATCACCAGAATGTGCAGGAAATAACTTTGGGGGCAGGTGGTAGAAGGGGAAGAGGAAAGTAGTGCTGACTAAATTCATGGTTTAAGATGCTATTGCTGATGGAATCAGAACTCAATTCTTTCAAGAATCCTTCATCTTCGCCAACTCAGAGGACCAAAACCCATCTGGACCTCAGGCTAGGAAGCCAGTCCACTGAGCTCCCTTGGAGCAACTGGTCATTAGCGGCCATCAATCCAAGCAAGTTGCTACTTGTCATCTTTAGCTCCTGCCACCTGCCTGTCTAGGCACAGGGTTTCCATTCCATTTTTATGTCTGCACGTTGCTGAAGGTGTGGGAGCCTCAGTAGATGACATAGAGAGCAGGGACCCTCTTTCTATTACCCACCAAGGGTAAAGTCTTGTCCTTTTCCTGTTCGTTTCCTTCCCCACTTCTATCTGAGGGTTATTTTCTATGATGGTCTTCCAGCTTCTTTTTGGCTGAGCTTTCTTTTCCCCCCTTGTTTTGAGTCCTTTCTAGCTCTCACATGTTGTGGGCTTTAAAGACCAAAGCCTCAAACAGCCTTTCACTTCTACTCTCTGGCACGACCTGAGCCCTACTCTGTCCCGAGAACACTGATGGGGTTGTTCATACACACATTGGAGCTAGAGGTAGAGAAACTATTAGAGGAAAAAAATCAGCTAATATCTTCAATCTCTTCTACTAGGTTTATAAATATACAAAAAGAAGCTGAGATGCTTCTGACACTCTTAGTATTGAGAAGACAACTATAGAGAACTGTAATTTTTCAGCTTCTAGAGAATAATGAGAAAATTAATCTTAATATAAAAGCTTTGTTTCTTCAAACTTGTTCTTGCTTAATCTGTGACACATCTATGTGTTCCCAAAACTGGAATAGCAGTAGAGCTAGAGGGCCCAGATTCGCTCATGAGGCCCTGGAGCCCAGGACTGAAGAGACCTACACTGCAAGTGATCTCAGGAGGACTGCTTACAAGGAATTCCCAGCCCTCCACTGTGGGGGTCAAGCCACGTCACTGTCCCAGGAGTAGAAGGTAGTGTGCTCAGGCTGGGTGGTCAACATCAAGAGCAAAAGGAGCAGGGTGTGGTGGCATTGTGACACCAGAGAGTTGCCAGTTTCCAAAGAGCAAGTTCCACCCCAGAATGTCTAATCTCACAACTTGGCACCCAGACTGGGAAAGACACGAGTCAGAGTGGCCTCATAAAACAACAAAGGGCCAACTTCTACCTCATCATAAGTCACAATCCTCCAGGCCTCAGATCACTCAAGCTAACTGCTTCTGCCAGCCCCAGGCTTCCTCCAACCCCATTAGTTCCACAGCAATGCAGGACTCCTCTCATAATATGCAGAATATTCCCACAGGCAGAGCAAGTCTTTATAAAACATTCATACACTTTCAATCTAAATGGCTCCAGCTCAAGTCTCCTACTTCTGGAGTCCTTTCCCTGGTCCTTTCCTGGCATCCATCCTCCCCACAAGGTCAGAATACTTCTGTTCTCATCTCTTCCAGAAAATATGTAGGTGAGAAGAAGTTGGACTTGGAGTCTTCAGACCAGGCCCTGTCAATAGTTGGACAATTCTAAGAAGCTCAATATTCCATGCAGGGGAGGCCCCATTAAATGTCTGTTAAAGCTGAATCCATCTATGATTTCAGAAAGATTCCATCATCAATTTACACCTTGAACAGTTATTTGTTTTGGATCATGGCTTCCCAACTTAGTTTCTAAGAAATGTGAATACCATTTCTTAAAACCAAGAAATTTTATAAACTATCTTGTGATTGAGAGACTATATCAGAACCCTCTTGAACAAGATTTATAATTATCAATTCCAAACAGTACCTAGCATATTTAAAAATCATAATACATACATATGCAAATGACACCATCCAATCGACAATAAGAGTTTGCTTAAAATGCAGACCACAGGGACACACCCACAGCAACTCTGATCCAGTGGATTTGGAAAGCACAATCCTAGAATCTGCATTTTAATCTCCAGTGTGCTTTTAAATAGTGATCATCTATTTAAAATAGTCTTTGCTATTCTTGAGAAACATTCTCTCATTGGTTCTTCCTTGAATTATCTGCCTATTTACTGTAGGGGCTCTTCATAATTTAACTAAATAGGGTTCCAGTTTTCAGGCTGTTAACACATTGTTTTATCTTTTCTTATCAAAATCTTCAATGTTTTGTGAGGTATATGAGGTAACCATTATGAATGTCTGTGAAAAATACTGGTTTAATGGTCTTCAGACTCAGGAGATACCAAAGGCAGAATTTGGTGAGTAAGTATCTGTTAAAGAACAGGATTTCCAATTGTCTTTGTCTTTCACACTAAAGGCTTTAAGCCTGCAATAATTATTTCCAGGCCAGCAAAGAGAAATAGAAGGAGATTTGTGTTACTTCTTACTGGCTCCACACCAGTTTTACAAACCCAATTTTGCCAGAGTTATTCCTTAATTGTATGTCTTCCAAGTCATACAATCCAGAGATCCATAATTGGACAGCTCATGCAGCACTAGAAGCTTAGCTGCCTTTCTACAATAAACATGGGGATGACCGACCATGGCGTCACTGTTGTTAGTTTGGGCATGGTCTTTGGCTCGTCCATCTGGGAATCCAATTAGAGAATATGTCATCCACCCCCAAATATCAGAGGAGCTCTGTATCTCTTTTCTAGTAGGTGTGAATTTGCAAACTATAACCTAATGGATAGCAGAAAGGCTCAACCTTCTGCTATCCCATTTTGTCTAAAAGTGAAGAAACTTTCCTCTTTCAATAATGCCATGGAATTTCCAACCTTATTATTAAGAGCACTGATCAGTCAGTCTGGGCTTCTGGCTTTACACTACTCCCACATTCTTAGAGTTTTGTATTCCTCCAAAATCCATCATGTCTGAGTCCCAAGCTGACTCCAATTCCTATATTATATTGGAGATCTGAGGAGCATAGCAAAAATCTACTTCCCTACCCCAAGTTTCCATTTAACTCAGAAACAGAGCTCTTAATTTATATTTCCCTTGACAAACTGGTTTAACTTACATGGGAAAGGCGTCTCAGGAACTTGGACAAACTTGAGAGGAGAAGTAAATTAAAGGTTAGATAAAACTCAGCCTTCTCACTTCAGCCAGGTTCTGCCATCTCCATTTACTATAAACAGTTGGGATTTGAAAGTGTTGAAAAAAAATACATTCACAATCTCCCTTGTAGGAGAAAGGGATTACAGCACCATTTTGTGCCTCTGTGCTACTCAATAGTAACATGGCTGTTCAGGACCTTAACCCCAGAGAAAGACACCTAGCTACTGTTTTACCAAACCCTTGGAAAAGACAATAAATGATCCCAACATTTCTCATTTGTCTGTGAAATCCTATTATGAGATGTATACAAACACCCCACAAATGGAATAGGTGAAATTTCACCCTCCTTGGATGCAAGCATCTGGGGATGCCTACCTTATGTTGGCTATCCCATGGGTAAAAATGTTGAAGATAAGGGTCAGAGAATGTTTGTAATATATCGATTTGCCCTCCAGAGGTAGAGATCCAAAAGTATCCTTTTGAAGGAGGAAATTGCTATTCATTTTTCCCAAAATATACAAACCACAAAGGGGCACTAATTAGTCCTGATTTGGCTGCAGTGGATGAGGCACAGCTCTGTGTTTTTCTTTCTTTTTGCAAAACAGCAGTGGTCATCATCTTTCCTAATTTTCCAACTTGGGGAAATCCATTCCATCCCAGAAAAGCCCCATACAAAACACTTAGAGACTCCTAGAGGAAAATTGAGGAAGGATAGAAGTGTATTTTCACACCTAGGGTTTTGGTCCTGTCTATTCCTCTCTTGGGGCCTTTGAGACTAGACCTACAAGGCCCCTTCCAACTAGAGAAATCTGTGCCTCCTGCCCTACCACACACAGCTCCCTTCTCTGCCCTGTGGTGAGACCCTGACTCCTCCATTTTTCTACCTGGCTTCCATACCCAGGCATATCTTAGCATAGATATCTGACAATCAGAATGTAGCTGCTGGATATTCCACGAGTAAAAATGTTGAAGACAAGGGTCAGAGAATGTGTGTAATATATGATTTGCCCTCCAGAGGTAAAGATTCAAAAGTATCCTTTTGAAGGAGGGAATTGTTATTTATTTTGGGTCACTGTCTCCTGTTTGGGGGCGGGGTAGTATATACCTTTTAATAAGAACCTCTGGGATTTGTTGCTAAAATAAATGAAGGGAAAAGAGACTTCTGCCTCACTACTTAAGTCCCAATGTCCCATATTACAAAAAAGAAAAAAAAAAAAAACATGGCCCTAGAAAAGTCTATTTCATAGAAGAGAAGGAAACCATATTCTAGAACCATTAGGAAAGAATAAAGAAGAGAAGAAAGATTGGTGGGAATCACAGTAAGAGGAAAAATTAAAGCAAAATGTCTTCTGTTTAGGATATGCAGGAAGAAAAAGAACTAAGATAATTGTGGACAGTGAGTATGGAAGCAACAGGCTACCAGCCCTGTCAACACAGCCCCTTAAGCCTCCATCACTGATCTGTGAGCAAGAAGGTTGAGCCTTTCTGCTATCCATTAGGTTATAGTTTGCAAATTCACACCTGCTAGAAAAGAGATACAGAGCTCCTCTGATATTTGGGGGTGGATGACATAAATAGCTAACCAGATGCCGGATTCCTAGGACCCCTGTCACAGGACCATGGTTCACAACAAATTCTGAAGGATCATAGCAGTGTGGTACTCTCTCTGTTAGAAGCCCCTTCCACAACCCATCAAGTTGGTCTCATCAGTCCTTGAGAATCTCCAGTAGCAGGGAATTCATTATGGTTGAATCTGATTCATTGTTAGGCAGCTCTGTTAGAAGAATTGTCTCTCTGTAACACAAAGCCTAGTTAAGTCTTCTGAGGCCACACAAGGGGAAACAAATAGAGAACTGTCCAATGGGAGAACTGTCCAATGGGATAGCCCTAGAGAGAAATGACTGGAGTTCAGCAAGGTAAGTCCCAAAACCTAGGACAGACCTTGAGCAGGGAAATGTAATTATAAATGTGAGAATTATAAGACTAGGAGCTAGGCAGAGCCAAGAAGTTCTCAACAGCTGAGGATATATAAAGTGAGGGAAGGAAAAGTTATCTTTGGTGTTACTCTCTCTGTTTTCACCATTTGATTATTTATGCAACCAACAATTATTAAGTGCCAGCTGTGGGCTAGCACTGTAAGACACTGGAGAGTTTAGGGATAAATTTGACATGAGCTCAGAGCTCAAATTCTGGCTAGGTATGCAAGATATTTACTCAAGTGAACAGAAGTACAATAAGAAAAGATTGAGAGGAGACACGGTGCCACTAAACAAATGGGAGTGGGTATTAGAAACAGTTAAGAAAAAACTCCTCTGTAAAAGGACTGTTTTCAACTATTGTTGGTCTGTTAAACTTGAACTTCTCCTCCATTAGAAGAATCCAGTCTGATTGTTCAAACTACATTCTTAGAACATGAATTTACGGTCACAGCTGGAGCAAGGACTTTTCCTATGGGGGGTCCTTGCTTCTGGCTTCTTCTCCACTTCCTGGCAAGGCCTCAACCGGCATTCCTTTGGATGGCCCACCCAACTGTAAACTTCTCCCTGGCAGCTCACCTTCTCCCTGGACTTGCAACTATGAATCTCATACCTGGATGCAGCCAAGAGATTTCAGGAAATGTTGCTTTGGAAACACGTCTTTAAAATGAAAACAGATAAAGCAGCTGGCTATGGAGCCAAGCAAAACTCCACTCTTTCTAAAAAGCAAGCAGTGTGTTGGCATCAGAAACCACCTGCTCTCAGCCACCACCACATCCTCTAATAAATGCACCAGCACACGGAGACACACGCATGCACAAATGCTCAACCAAAGGGCTCCAGAACACACCCTTGGAAACCTAAAGAGCCCTTTTCCTACTGTTCTTTGGAAAGTCTGGCACTCAAGGCCTGGGGCACACACTTCCTTCTGGAGAAGCCCTTTATGGCTTCCCCCTCTACACGTGGACAATTTAAAACAAGTTGAATGGAATACTTTAGGCATTTCTAAGTTAGATAGACCTTTTTAACAATGTTCACTTGTAAGCAAAGAGGGTTTAGTTTCCAATTTAGTAAAAGAAAAACTAAAACATGCAAGTTGGGACCATTGCATCAATCAGGGTAGCACTAGTAAGCTGACCCTCACTTTGTGGGAAGCAGCTGAATCCTACCAAGAAATGTCTTTTAAATAATATTTCCTTGCATGGTTGTAACACATTATAATTTATAAAATGCTTTCACCAGACAGAGCTCAAGTGAGTCTCACAATAAACCCCTGTAGCTGGCCAGGATCATCATCATTACTACATGAAGATGAGGAAAATGTGGTATCAGACAATAAGTCTCCATTACTCAAATGAACATGGAAAAAAGCCACCAAGCCAGGAGCAGCCCCAGATCCCTGTCCTGCCTACAGGCTTCTTTCAGTCTATACTTGCATGCATGCTACTTCTGTAGGGACTCATGACTACTCATAAATTGAACTTCAAATAATTCAATTCTGTTGGAACACAGGATCTCTGTGACCTGGATTGGGTCTTTTGGAATCCCATCTCTACAAGTCAAAGCATTCCTAAATCACAAAACTGACTTCACAGGTTGTTCAAGGTTGAACAACAGCACAGCTATTACCCAGCACAAGGGTGGTCCCAGAGCAGCACACAGAGGGGCTGACTCAGAACCCTTCTTAGCTATCTCCTTGGTGATATGTGCCACTGCTGCTTATGGCAGCAAGACTGAGCCTCTTTATCTCTGTCTTTCTCTCTCCTTTCTCCACCTCAGTCTTCCCCTTCCTCCCTCTCTACACTGTCTCTCCCTGATTCTCTCTCCATGCCTCTTGCAGATCTTTGTCACATACCGTCCATATTCTCATTATTACATTGGTCTCCATGTTGGATTCTCTAGAAGGGTATAGACTGAAGACTTGAGGTGAAGGGAAAGTGCTGAGTAATTCTAGGCCCCAGTGTCCTATTGAGTGTTGGTGTAAACACACCACGCTCTATTGCTAGGTCACTAGGCCTGAAATGGAGATTCACATTCCAGATAAGGAATAAATCTTCTGACATCTGGTGAGTTTATAAGACACTGAAGTTTCATTACAAAATGCTAAAACTAACACCCTATGGGAAGATGAGTAAAATAGGCAGGTGCAGCCAGCCTTCCACAACCACAGGCTCCATATCCACGAGTTCAAGTGACAGTGGATGGGAATTTCTGTTTAATTGCCTCTGTACTAAACACGTATAGACTGGTTTTCTTTAACATGATTCCCTAAACAATACATATAATAACTATTTACAGGGCATTTGTATTAGGTATTATAAGTAATCCAGTGATGATTTAAAGTATTTGGGAGAATATGCACAGATTGTATGCAAATATATTGAGCATCTACAGATTTGGGTATCCATGGGAATTCCTGGAATCAAACCCCTACAGACCTAAGGGACATCTGTATTTAGTAAAAGTCACTTGTGGGGATATCCCCAGGGGAATATGGAGCTTTTGTGAGTAAGGACATGATTAACCCTGAAAGTGTCCAAGTGCCGGGGGACCACAGAAGCTGCTAGAGACTCCTGGTTGCTCTTATCTGCCTCCGAGGCAAGCCTAGATAGAAGCAAGCCAAGAAGGAGTATTTTTATTCCTCTAAGGCTAGTCTGTGAATCCTGCATTGCTGCCTGCCTGACTGCATTATGATCAGCTGCTTCCCATTCTACTCTGATACATTCTACTCTGATACATTCTACTCTGATAGCAAATCTTAAACATCTTTGGCAATCTACAGAGATCCTCAGAAAATAATAAACACACGAATAAAGAGAAGACAAAGACAAGCAAAAAGAAAGAATGTCTAACCATTCCTATTTTTGTCCCATGAATAAAAGATGGAAAATTGTCTATATGTCTACAAAACAAGATGGTACCCTGTTCTTGGGAGCGACTTTATGAAACTATAGCAAAATTGTCAATTTCTTAATTTTTTAAACTCAATCACTCTTGACTGTAGAATGAATCTGGGAGTCAGACTCAGAGGAATTATTTAGGTGCACAGAGTAAAGCCTGACTCTGGGACTTAGGAAATCAACATGATTGGTGATAGCCTTGAAGGTATTGGATGTCCAGTTTTAAGATGGTGACTTACTGTCTGTTGTCAGACTTGGTGGCAGCCCTTGTTCTGGGCTGCTCTGCATCAGAAGGGCTGACCCCTCCCAGCTTACATTTCCTAAATGCCTGTTCCATTTGGCTTCTGATGTAAGTCTGGCCAATGAGAGTCTTCAGCATAACACTGGAGGAAGGAATAAAAAATCCCTGTATTCCTCTCATTCCATATATTGCTGGAGACATGGCGGCAGTAGCTTACTCTTCTAGGGTTCCACTCCCACTAGGAAGTTTGTTCCTCTGCAGTCCCAGTTTTTAAACTGTGGTGACACCACCTCCTCTGTTGGCCACTCCAGCCTTAGAGGGAATAGAGGCTTCCTGATGACCTATGACTCACCTCACCCAAGTGCTCCCCTAGCTCTTTTAATACCTACAAGTTTCTTGTGAACTTTCCTCACTTACCTGGAATTGGTTCTGTTCTACTGGTTGAAAAGTGACCAATACAACTGTCATTTTTTTATGTACCTTTTGTGGCTCTGACCAGTCTGCCTGATGATGTTTTATGAAGACAGGTCATTGGATTCAACCGCTTCCTAATCTAGGTCAAATCCTGGCTGAGGGAGGAGCTTAGACTGTGATGTGTTGGTAAATGTCAACAATTATTTCTCTAAGAGACAAATATTCTGATATGTAGCATTTGCCAGTTTCCATGGTGTAAATATTTTTGCCACAGCTAGTTTCAAGCTACCAACATGATGTTACGGACAGTGGCCTTGGAAAGAGATTCACAATGAATTTGAGCTGATACGGTCAGCTCACTGGATGTCTACCCAGCAATAAACCTATGCCCTTAGGCAGCTGAATAGGGAAGGATATTTGTGAGAACCCTAAATTGTTCTCACTAAAATAGAGAACATTTGGAAGCTGCAAAGAGGAGAGCGTCCCAGGGGAAAGAGGAAGTAGCAGAGAGCCAAAAAAGGATAGAAAGGAAGAAATGACAAATGGGAATTTGAGAAGTGAAGTTTTCAGGGTTGCCAGCTACAATTGTGTCCAAAGGAATCAACAGTAAAACATCTTCTTATCATTAATATGCTGGAGGGTCATGATTATTTGAGGGGTGAAATCAGGAGTTGAGGGAGCTTCCAAAGGAGTTTGAACTACAAGTGGGTCACAATGTGCTGTAGAATGATGTTGTTGAAAAGGGCCTTAAAGATCATCCATTCCAACCTCATTGTTTAACAGATGATGGAACTAAGCTAGGGCACTAGGCAGTTAGCCAAAGAACCCAATCTAAGACAGGGCCTTCCTGTCAAGGCTATGCATTCAATAGCTATTGTTTGTCACTGGAAATCAGATGTGAGCATGGTCCTTATCTTCAAGGCCTCACTATCCAGTGAAAGAAAGAAGGATTAAATAGCTGATCACCATATAGAATTATTTTTTTCATGTAATAAGTGTTGTAAAGGATAAATAGAGAATGTTTTGCTCCATCTTACATAAAGACCTAGTTTAGACAGGGGAGTATAGGAAGGCATCTCTAAAGAACTGAGCAAAGATAGGAATGAAGAACACAAGACTGTTAGGTAAATATGAGGGGAAATAAGGTCCCAGGTAAAGGAACATAAATGAATCTGCTTTGGTTCAGTGTTTGGTCCCCCCAAATGCCTCTTAAATTGCATATTTTCTTTTATCAGCAGACAGCCCTAAAATCTGTTGAAATCTGTAAGTCCTAAATTAAAAGTAAGATGATAAAACTTTATCATACTGCAGCATCTTGAGTTTAGGTCCAAATATAAGCACATGACTAATTATTATCCATATATGTTGGAATGAAAACTGGCACCCACCTTCTTTCCCTACAACTTCACACCAAAATAGGGCCCTCGATTCTTATTATAGAGAAAATCAGGGTGAGCCTACATACAATGGTGTACTTTTACTGCTAAACCCCCTGGTGGGGTCCCCTGTGTCTTCTCTGACTGATGGAGGGAGACAGCAGTCCTGAGGAGCAGGACTTCTGGAGATAATGACTCACTGGCCTCTCTGCTAAAGGTGTGATCCATCTCTTCCCATTGGGCTTTGAACTCCCACCTTCAAAACCTCCTATCCTGAGGCTGGGAGGGGACCCACAAGCTTGCTGATGCTTTCATGTTCATCAAATCCACCACATCACGGTTCCCAGTCTCTAATTCCATGATTCCTGTGCCTGATCATTGGAGCCAGGTTCACCCCCAGAGTTTTCCTTGACCTCTCCAGCCCTTAAATTCGGACAAAGCAAACACTACCAAATATCCCAGAGGGACTTGCTACAAATGCTGGGGTGAATTTCATTTTTCTCATCTCTAAATTGGAGGCAGACAGGCTGGTCTTTGAAGGAAAGTGGCTCTAAGGAAGAACAATCACTTTCTTGTGAGTGCTCTTCTCCTGGAGCAGCATCTGAGGAGGCTCATGCTATGACCCCGTGGATAAGTTTGTGAGATCTTTTATGGGAAATGTTTGGTTTTGTTTTATTTTCCAGGTGGCTGAATTTCTGAGCATGCTGTCTCAGTTCCTTCAGACTCAGTTTCTTTCCCTTGTGAATAGTAGTGGCTTGTCAATTGGCACCATAGAAACAATCCTAAAATAGTTTTGTGCCATTTTAGGAGAGACAATAGGGACATCCAAATTTTTGTGTTATTTTTTCTTTTATTTATCGAGTGGTGGAGCATATACCAGGGATTAAATTTAGGGGCGCTTGACCACTGAACCCCTTCCCCAGCCCTATTTTGTATTTTATTTAGAGACAGGGTCTCACAGAGCTGCTTAGTGTCTGGCCGTTGCTGAGGCTGGCTTTGAACTCACAATCCTCCAGCCTCAGCCTCCCAAGCCTGGGATTACAGGCGTGAGCCACTGTGCCCAGCTATGTTATTTTTATTTTCCATATTGAATTATTCTAACTAGAAGCAAGGTCGTTGTTGTTTAAACCCAAGTGGGCAAATGAGAAAAAAAATGTGCATACAAATCACTATGTTTGTTTTTGTTTTGCTTTGCTTTGTTTTCTTGGCACATGGCAGGACTGTGCATTTTGATATCAAGGTTAAGTGATTTTCATCCCTATTCTTTAAGTGTGCTGAGACTTTTTCCTAAGATTCCTGGGTTCCAGAAGCTACCTAGATGGTAATGTCTCATGTCTCCAGAGAAGAGCTCCCTTCCTTTCCCAGGCTTTCCCACCCAACCCAAGATAACTTGTCTTTGAGATTGACCTTTGTGGAGAGGTGAACTCTGGGAGTATGAGAGTTTTTCAGGATGTCAGGAAGTAGAGAGTGTGTGAATCAAGAGGGATATACATGCAAGTTACAGAAGAAGGCTGAGCCTGAAAAATGCCCCCAGAAAGGAAGAACATGGATGCTATACCTTCCCAAGCTCACTCTTCTGCAATAGGAAGACATCCATCCTTCCCGCTGGGCTTTTGACATTCCACTCACAGACTCCTCTCCCCAGGGATCCTCTCTGGTTTCAAATAATCCAATGTTCCTGAAGCCAATCCTTCCCCCATCCCAACCCAGGGAACTTACTAGTTTGACGTGAAAGGTAGTGATTCCAGAACTCCTGATGGCTCCCTGCTACACCATTGATTTTTATTTAATGCCCTGCCCCCTACTGCATTTGGCAGGTCCCAGAATTCTGTTCTCTTGTGTCCCTTTCCATTTTCTCCATTGTAAGCCCCTCCTCCATCAAATAAAACCTAACTTGGCTTTAAGACATTCCTGGAAGATGATTCCCTCCCTTTCTAGACCCTCACAACCCTCACTCTCATTCAAATGAGAGAATCACTGAAGGCCTCCTTGTCCTTGCCCCCCAGCAGACCCTCATAAATCCACAGTGAGGTTTTCTTTTTAATTAAAGCATCCAAATAATTAATGATCAACTCCATTTGTGCCATTGAAAACCCAAATGTCACATGGTTGAAAAGACCCAACCAAATAATTCAGTGTACCCTATAAAGCTTTAAAAAAGCAGAGCCCAAGAGGCCTGCATGACTGGTTCCTGTGCTGTCTGAAAAGCTTGGTTGGGTTTTTGGGCACTTGAGTGGAATCCAGGAATAATGTGCCCTGAGCACAAAGGGATCTTTTGATGTGTCTGTGCCATAGCTTCTCCCCATTCCCCGCCTCACTTTACCTGGGATACACATTCTCCTTGTTTCCCAAGATGGAAAGAATAACCCAGGAAGAGAGGAAAAAAGAGCAGAGAGAAAATCAAGTGTGGGGGTAGGGCAGAATTCTGCAGTTCTCTGTCTGAGCTTGGTTACTAAAGTCTGGTTATTCTAGAAGAAAAAGAAGTAGAGTTTACACATGTCTATGACCAGACACTGGGAAAGTGCAACAAAAAGATGCTCTTTGTTTGCATGTGATCCCTTGAGTTGGGGGTAATGAAGGAGTCTCCCAGCAAAGACTGATGCTTTCAAAGTCAGAGATAGAGCAGATTACCAACCTCAGAAATCAACATGGAGTTACCTGTTTAATTCAGGCAGAGAATCTCACAGAAGATAGTTGATCTTCCAGAGGTAGTAAAATACTCTGAGAAAATGGAAGTGTCAGTTAAAGGCAAGTATTGTACAGACATTGGCCCTGGGAGATAAGAAGTATAGGTCTACCCCAACCACAAGGATGCTTAGACTGGTAGTAAAAGGCTTCCCGAGGTCTTTCTCTACTAACCCAAATAGCCTATTTTATCCTACTAGTCTCACTTCCATATTTGCAAATGAGCTGGTACTACACGATCATCAGCCCTGAGATTCTATTCAGAAACCTATTGCTGCCCTCAAATTTAATGACACAAAACAATAATCTTCTTATTTGGGTCTTCTTTAAGTTGTTTCCATAATATTTTATAGACATCTACGTAGATTATATACACATAGATTCACTAGTGGGTTCATCCCAAGTATTTGACATCTTTGATGCTCTGATAAATGGTATATTTTTAAATTTTATTTTCAATTATTTATCGCTGATATATAGAAATACAACTGATTTTTGTATATTGAATTTGTATACATCAACCTCACCAAACTAACTAGTTGATTCTGATAATTTTTTATGGCTTCTTGGTCTGTCTTTCACCATCAGCTTTCAGCTGGTAAAATCATAAGGAAGATGTCTGGAATACTTTTTTAAGTTTCTTGGATTACAAGCAACAGAGGTGACTCTGGTTAACTCTGTGTAAAGTGATGTCTATTTGAAGGCTTTGGGACAGTTCTATAAGTCACAGAAGATGAAATAGCAGACCTCAGAAAAGGGCAGGGCCCAGAACATCATTAGGGGATGTACCCACTGTCACTTTTGGGATGATCTGTGGACTTCTCCTCACTTCTCTCAAGATTCAAATTCTTCAGAGAGCAGGTCTTGTCTCTCTTTAGGTCCAGGCTTTGGTCATGTCGCCAGTTGATGGAGAGGCGCACTGCACACAGTGTTGGAGGGGCTGTGCCTCAAAGAAAACTCAAGGCAGTATTACAAGAAACAAGAATTGGATGCTGAAAAGGCAAGACAACACATGGTGTTTTCATCAGTTTTTTTGTTGCTGCAACCAAAAGACTTGACAAGAACAGTTCTAGAGGAGGAAAAGTTTATTTGGGGCTCACAGTTTCAGAGGTCTCAGTCCACAGCCAGCCAGCTCCATTGCTTTGTGCCCAAGGTGAGGCAGAACATCATAACCAAAGGGTGTGGAGGAGGAAAGCAGCTTAGAACATGACCACTAGCCAGCAGAGAGAGAGGTCTGCTCACCAAGGACAAAATACAAACCCAAAGACAGAACCCCAGTGACGGACTTTCTCCAGCCACAACCTACCTGCCTATAGTTACCACTCAGTTAGTCCATAAGTGGACTAATGCACTGATTAGGTTAAGGTTCTCATAACCCAATTATTTCCCCTCTGAACATTCTTGCATTGTCTCACACATGAGCTTTTGGGGGACACTTCATAATATCTAAACCATGACATGTACAGTATTCAATTAGACCTTTCTATGCCTTATCCCTTTTAACAGGTATATGGATTAGCACTTAAAGTTTGAGTGATAATAAAGGTACTGGAGAAAATACAATCTCAGACAGCCCTGTCTTCCTATTTGGCCATCAAAACCATTTGTGTTCACTATCAATGACCCACATTATTCATTTAAACATGAAAGTGGATAACTTGCCCAGCTTGGCTTCTCTGAGCTTCAGTCCACCCCCTTTTCCTCAATGAATATTCACAGTGCTGTTGCAATGGGTTTCATTAATAACCCAATACATCTGTGTTCTATTTTGTTTTCTTGCCTCTATCTTCTGTCTCTTTGTAAGGGTGGTGGTGTGTTTACTTTACTGCGGTTACTTTGGAATAAGAGACTTTGTATTTATCCTGATACAATCAGTAACTACACTAAATTTTCTCTGCTTGTTTAACTGCTGACTCGGGGCTTGAGCACACATCATGTATAAAAGATGTTTGTGGGTTTTCTAGGTGTTTTTAATCCATAAGAAAATGGATCAGGGTCATTGTGATCAATTTTCTTAAGGAAAGAATTATAGTGAAAATGAATCGAGGTTAAAAGTCTCCTATCTTTGCTATCACTCATCTCCACCTTTATTTACTGCCCTCTCTGGTTTTCATTAGCATGCTGACAACCAGAGCTATGGACATTTTCAGCTGCACTCCAACTACTGAATGAATTCAGTTCCAAGTTATGAAACCTAATCTAAACCTTAGAGGGGAAGCTACAAACTGAAACTTTAAATTTCAGTTTACAGAGTCCCCTAGGATGGTTCCAGGAATTGAGTGGGGAGAGGTCCTGGGAATTAGAAACCTACTACCACCTCTTTTTTCTCTTGAAAGAAACTGAGGACATTTGAAACAAAACTCATAAAATACCATTTTCACAATATCACATCTGAGAAGAATTACAAGGGAACATCTCCCCCCTCACCTGCTAACACTACTTATAACTAATTGCAGACAGGAGGAGGTGTCTTTTATTCTTCAAGATCACTTGAAGGGCATTTCACAATTCACGTTGGTCACCTGTTTGAAAATAAAAGAACTGAGTGCCAGGAAAACTTTCCTCATATTCAAACACCAGTTCTTTCTTAAATTTAGAACATTTGGATAGTTAAAGTATAGCATTTCAGTGCTGGAAGAGGCTTTAAATACCATTTAGTCTAGAGGTTACAACTGGTGACCCAGGGATTGAGACATATTTTACTAGGAACACAGAAAGTTTAATTTCTGAGTTTGAATTAGTTGCCAATACCAAGATATTGAGATAGCTCCTTTAAAAAATGTATGTAGTTGGTGTCTCTAGAAAACTCAGAAGACCTAGAAACCGGGGTCCTCATTCCCTTGGCAACAATCTTAACTAAATGCTTCTTTTAGGGTTGGCACTTTAGGGGAACAATAAATTCCCAAGTGTATCTCAGGATCTGCCAGATCCATTTAGCTTATTTACCCTAAATTACTAGTTCCTTTGGCTTCTAAGTTTGTGATCCCCCATCCTTCCTGATGGAAAAATCTATTTGACTGAGATGCCCAGCTGGCCCTAGGTTCATGCCCCCTGGTCCTGTGGACTTCAGCCTCTGGCTTTGCAGACCTGGGGCTACCAAAGAAGGAAATGATACAAGGTAGAGAGGTGGCATCAAAATCAAAGCCTATAATGTCCATCAGTCCTATGGCTTTATGTAGTCCTGAGCCGACTCTGCAGGGTGCTGCTGGAGCTATTCCCTCTAGAATACAAAGGAAGCAATTGGCTGACACAGTAACAGCAAAGCAAGATTTCCATGGGAGGTTTCCAAGACCCAGGCGCATCTTTGTGTTCAGGTGTGTGTGTGTGTGTGTGTGTGTGTGAGAGAGAGAGAGAGAGAGAGAGAGAGAGAGAGAGAGAGAGAGAGAGAGAGAGAGATTTTTGATATGTGGTTCTTGGTGCCTCTGATAGAATTTTTGACTCTGGAATATAGTCTGTAGAGAAGGCAAAGAGGGATCTTTCAGAAAACAAGAAGGGAATATGGGGAAATTTTTCCTATCAAGAAAATTAAAAACCAAGATTTCAATGGTGTTGTACATTTATAAGAGGCTACTAAGATCAAAGGTCAATTTGGTAAACACAAAAGTTAAATAGAATATTCTTTATTTTTATTTTATTGGTTCTTTTTAGTTATATATAATGTTAGGTTCAATTTGACATAATTATTAAAGTATGGAATATAATTTGCTCTTGTTCAGTCACCAGAATTTCCTCTTTCTCTCTCCTCTCCCTAGCCCCATTTCCTTCCCTCTACTCTACTGATTTTTCTATTTACGTATAGTATTTTTAAATTAGTCTCTTATAGATATACATGATGGTGAGATTCATTGCAGCACATCCATATATGTACACAGGAAAGTTAGGTCAGATTCATTCTACTGTTCTTCCCTCAAGAATATTCTTCAAAAAGTTGCTAAAACTAGTTCTTTGGTACTGTGTCAACAGAATCTAAAATGCTCTTTAAGTCCCTGAAGAGGCAGTGGTCAGTGGGTAGAGTGAGAATTCTGTGTTAGCCCTTTCTGGCAATAAGAAAGAAACAAAAGTAGATTAAATACAAAGACAACATTCACAGGCCCAGAGTACCTGATGGCTGAAGTCAGTTCAGACTCCGACTAGGCTGGCTATTATGTGGTCAAAGCAGCTGGAGAACAAAGTGCATCATCCGCAACCACCACTTGTTTCTAAGTGTAGACCGAGCCTTTGAAACAGCTTCTGGCTGTGAATGTGGCTCAACAGAGGGGAAAGTAGCTAACAGAGGCCTTCCAGTTTCTTTCCTGCAGTTGTCTATTCAGACAGGGAAGACTGGAGAAGGAACTTTCTTCTTCAGAGCAGAGTCATCTGGGGCTGGGGCTGGGGCTCAATGGTAGAGTCCTTGCCTAGCACGTATGAGGCTCTGGGTTCGATCCTCAGCACCTCACAAAAATAAATAAATAAAATAAAGATATTGTGTCCATCTATAACTAAAAATATTCAAAAAAAAGTAGAGACAGGATTTGAGCTAGAGATATTTAAGTTTAGTAGAAATTTGGAAGTTAAATCCCTCAAATTCCACCAAGAAGACACTCAAAACTGTGTTCACATGGAGAGTGGCCTTGCTAGTTGAAAAGTGGCAAGGAAAGACTGGCCCAAGAGATGTTTCTCATGATCAACTTCCTTTTCATAAGCTTGGTAGTGTTGGTGGTGCTACAAAACAAAATGGTCAATGCCCATTCTCCCAACGCTCACCACATGGAGAAAGTGCATTTACCAGTTGACTGTCTCCCCAAACTTCCTACTTTAGAAAATTAGAAATAAATTCAAAGAATGTCTGGAAGGGCCAATTTAATAACCAATAATCTTAATAAAATTGTACTGTTGACTTTTTGAATTTTTCTGGACACCATAAAGACTTCCTAGGTGGAGAATTTCTTCCCTTTGATGGTGAAAATTTTCTAAGGAAATAAAAGGAATTCCATATTTGAAAACATAATGCAAAATAGGGATAACATTGGAGATCACTGGAGAAAAGAATGTGATGAGATAATTAGTTATTAATATCGAAAAAATTCTACATTTCCCATTACAAAAATCTGTATTTCATACTGACTGAATACATAGATATGAAAAAAAAACCTAAAATATTTTATTTTTTTATTTATTTATTTTTATTTTTTTATTTTTTTTATTGTTGGTTGTTCAAAACATTACATAGTTCTTGATATATCATATTTCACACTTTGATTCAAGTGGGTTATGAACTCCATTTTTATCCCATATACAGATTGCAGAATCACATCAGTTACACTTCCATTGATTTACATATTGACATACTCAAGTCCATTGTATTCTGCTGCCTTTCCTATCCTCTACTATCCCCCCTCCCCTCCCCTCCCCTCCCCTCGTCTCTCTCTACCCCCTCTACTGTAATTCATTCCTCCCCCTTGTATTATTTTCCCCTTTCCCCTCACATCCTCTTGTATGTAATTTTGTATAACCCTGAGGATCTCCTTCCATTTCCATGCAATTTCCCTTCTCTCTCCCTTTCCCTCCCACCTCTCATCCTTGTTTAATGTTGGTCTTCTTCTCGTGCTCTTCTTCCCTAGACTGTTCTTAGTTACTCTCCTTATATCAAAGAAGACATTTGGCATTTGTTTTTTAGGGCTTGGCTAGCTTCACTTAGCATAATCTGCTCTAATGCCATCCATTTCCCTCCAAATTCTATAATTTTGTCATTTTTTAATGCAGAGTAATATTCCATTGTGTATAAATGCCACATTTTTTTTATCCATTCGTCTATTGAAGGGCATCTAGGTTGCTTCCCCAGTCTTGCTATTGTGAATTGTGCTGCTATGAACATCGATGTAGCAATGTCCCTGTAGCATGCTCTTTTTAGGTCTTTAGGGAATAGACCAAGAAGGGGAATAGCTGAGTAAAATGGTGGTTCCATTCCCAGCTTTCCAAGAAATCTCCATACTGCTTTCCAAATTGGCTGCACCAATTTGCAGTCCCACCAACAATGAACAAGTGTACCCTTTTCCCCCGCATCCTCTCCAGCACTTGTTGTTGTTTGACTTCATAATGTCTGCCAATCTTACTGGAGTGAGATGGTATCTTAGGGTGGTTTTTATTTGCATTTCTCTGACTACCAGAGATGGTGAGCATTTTTCCATGTACTTATTGATTGATTGTATGTCCTCCTCTGAGAAGTGTCTGTTCAGGTCCTTGGCCCATTTGTTGATTGGGTTAAAATACTTGGGAATCAACCTAACAAAAGAGGTGAAAGACTTATACAATGAAAACTACAGAACCCTAAAGAGAAAAATTGAAGAAGATCTTAGAAGATGGAAAAATATACCCTGTTCATGGATAGGCAGAACTAACATCATCAAAATGGCGATATTACCAAAAGTTCTCTATAGGTTTAATGCAATGCCAATCAAAATCCCAACGGCATTTCTTGTAGAAATAGAGAAAGCAATAATGAAATTCATATGGAAAAATAAAAGACCCAGAATAGCAAAAACAATGCTAAGCAGGAAGTGTGAATCAGGTGGTATATCGATACCAGACTTCAAACTATACTGCAGAGCAATAGTAACAAAAACAGCATGGTACTGGTACCAAAACAGGCGGGTGGAACAATGGTACAGAATAGAGGACACAGAAACCAACCCACAAAACTACAACTATCTTATTTTTGATAAAGGGGCTAAAAGCATGCAATGGAGGAAGGAAAGCATCTTCAACAAATGGTGCTGGGAAAACTGGAAATCCATATGCAACAAAATGAAACTGAATCCCTTTCTCTCGCCATGCACAAAAGTTAACTCAAAATGGATCAAGGAGCTTGATATCAAATCAGAGACACGGCATCTGATAGAAGAAAAAGTTGGCTATGACCTACATACTGTGGGGTCGGGCTCCAAATTCCTCAATAGGACACCCATAGCACAAGAATCAACAAATGGGACCTACTCAAACTAAAAAGTTTTTTCTCAGCAAAAGAAACAATAAGAGAGGTAAATAGGGAGCCTACATCATGGGAACAAATCTTTACTCCTCACACTTCAGATAGAGCCCTAATATCCAGAGTATACAAAGAAGTCAAAAAATTAGACAATAAGATAACAAATAACCTAAAATCTTTTAGAAGAAATCATACCCTATCTCTAAATCATTGGAGTAGGAAATAATTTTTAAATCTATATGGAAAAGAAAATTTCAAAGCACCAATAAAGATTAATTAAAATTGCTTGCATTAAAATAAACACAAAATACATAAAACAAAAGATACTATAAAAAGTGAAAAAAATAAGCAAAAGATCAGGATAATAAATTTATAAACATGTAACTATCAAAAGATTATTATCCAGAATATGTGAGTGTGTGTGTGTGTCTCTAAAAATTAAGAAGAGAAAATGACCATCAAAGGTCTAAATGTATACAATCAAAGTTCCAGAAAAAAGGAGAAAGATATAAGGCCAAAATATTTTTTGTAGAAATAACAACAAAAAGCTTTCCTAATTTGGTGAAAAACAAATTCAAACAAATTCAAATTAAAGTCATTGCTTTTAAATTGTTTTTTGTAAATATTACATATTTACTTATTTATTGTTACAGATTTAGAAAATGCAAAAATTTGATAAATTCAAAGAAAGCCCTGACTAGCAAAATTGTAATCAAACTGCTTAAAATTATGAACAAAGAATAAATCTTGAGAACAGTAAAGAAAATGACATATTACTTGGAGAGAAAATATATGCAAATGATGATGAAATCTCATCAGGATTCATGGAGGTGGAGGGATAGTAGAACAATAGCTTTAAAGTTCTATGAAGAGAAAAATTTTAATCCAGAATTTTATACCAGCAAAATATTCTTCAAGAATGTAGGCAAAAAAATTATTTCAGATAAAGAAAGTCTAATAAGACCTTACTGCTAGCAACCCTGCAGTATAAAATTGCCAAAAGAATTTCTTTAGACTAAAAGAACAAGATACTAGAGTTTCTCCAAGAAAAAAATAAATTATCAAAACCAGTAAACATCTGATGTTTAAATCACAGTTATAACTCTATAATTATGTATATTTATGTATATTACATATTTATCTATTTCTCTGTATATATTTTATTTGAGAGAAGAAATGGTTTGTTATCAATGATTTTGCTTATATAAATATGGTTAGGGCAGATGACCAATAAGGGAAGAAAATGAGTAGGCTAGAACCCCACAGGTTGGGAGTCTCTGAGCTCAGGGAAAGTTTTACCCCTCTCTTCAAAGTCCAACACAGGATACGCTCCCCTTAGATTAAGTTAAAGTAAATAGCAATAACAGAGTATTACTCTATTAAATTTCTGCACAGAAGCACCTAAGTCAGTGTTCGGTCAAATAATGGTTAGCCAAGTTGACACATCCAAATGACCATCACATCTGGGACAATACGAAACAATTCTGTCTTTCCTCTTAAACTGTTTAAAATATCTATAATTGCTTACATTAAAAATGTTATTATTAGTGACATTTTCAGTATATGTAAATGTTATATATATGACAACTGTAATATGAAAGATGGTAAATATGGAGTGAACAAATGTTTAGAGTTGTGAGTGGTACCATTAGGTCTTAGTAGACTATGAAATTAAAATAAATAGATACATACGTACATACATATATACATATATAGAGATCAGCCACTAAGATAAAGATAATAATGTGTTGCTTTAATCCAATATAAATCAAAACAAAATATAGAACTATTCAAGTGTTTCAATATAAGGAAGAAGAACAAAGGAATAAAAAACAGTAATTTAATCAAATAGTAGGCCTAAATTCATCTGTGTTACTAATTCCAGTACTAATGGCCTAAGTAATAAAAGGGAGATATTCAGCAACCCAGCCAACCAACTCCCAGGCATGTGCCTGGGGAACTCAAACCGCACAGGGAACATTTCTAAGGATATTCATGGTGGCACTGTTTGTAATGGACAATGTTGGAAACAAACTAAACACTCATCCATCGAGGGGAGAATGAGAAAGTTGTGACTTATTTATACATGGAATTCCAAAAGCAAGTTCATGCAATAAAACTAAATAAATGTGTTCAGTAGAAATAATCTTTAAAAGTTAAGAAATCATGTTGCAGAAGGATACACAAATAGTACCATTTAATACTAAATGTCTGAAAACATTGCTACCTACATTTAAGGATGCAGAAGAGAGAGTAGCCCTATAAAGGCAGTTATGAGAATGATAAATACCAAAATCAAATACTGCTGTGTCTCTTGAGAAACTGGGAAATGGGAACCATATTTGCAATGTTTATTTCTACAGTGGTTAGTGTATACACAGCAGTTGCCAGACTATTCATTGCACCCTTATGTATGCCTGAAATATTCTGTAATTTGAAAAATTAGAAAGAAATTGGAGTCCCAAAAATGGCTGCTTGGCAAATGGTGGAGGCTTCAGTCATCCTGAGGGCTCAGCTGTCCTTGCTGAATGCCCTCAACTGTTTTGACTTCTGGAGGGGTGGGCCATGATTACAGCTGCGATTAGGTGACTCACCATAATTATGTTTTGTTGAAATTGAATTTATTGAAGGATGAATCATTCCACCCAAGTCCTACCTAATTGTTCCAACTGTGTGGATGGGAAGGATGGCAGAGGTTTCCGTGGAGGTCATTATAGCACGACTGTACGCATGCGTGTGCGTACACCAGCACACACTGCCACCATACCTGGTGGAAAGCCTGCAGCGCTGCTTCATCTTGTGTGACAACCTGAAGTCAGCAAGGAATCTTTCCATGTGTCACTGTGGTTTCTTCTGCCTCTCACCCCTACTCATACTATGAGCCACTCACCCCTGGGGTATTTAGCTCCTGGGGGTCTATGTGCTTCAGGAGTTGGTATCTCCAAGCCACTGACTAGCAGACTAGATGCAGGTCCTCCAGGCTCAGGCCTCCCACTTGCTAGCCAGAGATTTAGGGATGCCCCTGGGGCTGTGAGCCCCCCCTCAGAGCTGTAATTTCAATTAACATGAGCATTCAAGAAGCAAACAGCAAACCAGTGGGGAGGGTACTCCAGAGCTTCCCTCCCTGTGCCTCTGGTACAAGGAGGACAAGGCAGTCTCATGGAGGGAAAGAACCTTTTCCCTTGGCTTCTGTCCATATGTGGAGACCCCAGGAGACCCTCAAATTGCTAGGTCATTGCTTATCTTTGTGTTGCCCGAATTGAACAAAATGGACTTTGCCCTTAGCAGGTTCAGTGAAGGCTAAGCTGAGTGAAAATTGACCAGAGCAAACCCCATCAGCTTAGCAATGAGAAAGGGCACTTTTATACCACTTACCAAGTAGATTTTTTGCCACTTCACACATATTGACTTTGTGTGTGTGTGTGTGTGTGTATGTGTGTTGGTGCTGGGTATTAGAACCCAGGGCCTTGTGCATGCAAGGCAAGCACTCTACCAACTGAGATATGTCCCCAGCACTTCACACATTTTGATATATTTAATCTTGACGACTACTCCAAAGGATAGCATCTTTATTAGTCACAAATTTCAGATGAGGAAACTGAAGCCCGGGAAGGTGAAGTAACCTTCTCACGTTCACTTTGCCAATCATCAGGCTGTCTGTCCTCAGAGTTGTTCTTTTAGTCACTCCCTTGCAGGTGACAGGACTGGTTGCTTTTCTTTTTTTTTTTTTTTTTTATTGTTCGTTCATAACATTACATAGTTCTTAATACATCATATTACACGGTTTGATTCAAGTGGATTATGAACTCCCGCTTTTACCCCGTATACAAATTGCTGTATCACATCAGTTACCCTTCCATTGATTCACATATTGCCTTTCTAGTGTCTGATGTATTCTGCTGTCTGTCCTATTGTCTACAATCCCCCTCCCCTCCCCTCCCCTCCCCTTTTCTCTCTCTACCCCTTCTACTGTAAATCATGTCTTCCATTTGTATTCTCTTGACTTACCCCTCCTTACCTCTTATATGACATTTTGTATAACCCTGAGGATCGCCTTCCATTTCCATGCAATTTCCCTTCTCACTCCCTTTCCCTCCCACCTCTCATCCCTGTTTACTGTAAATATTCTTCTCAAGCTCTTCGTCCCTACCCTGTCCTTGTTTACACCCCTTATATCAAAGGAGTCATTTGGTATTTGTTTTTTAGAGATTGACTAGCTTCACTTAGCATAATCTGCTCTAATGCCATCCATTTCCCTCCAAACTCTATAATTTTGTCATTTTTTAATGCAGAGTAATACTCCATAGTGTATAAATGCCACATTTTTTTTATCCATTCATCTATTGAAGGGCATCTAGGCTGGTTCCACAGTCTTGCTATCGTGAATTGAGCTGCTATGAACATCGAAGTAGCAGTGTCCCTGTAGCATGCTCTTGTTAGGGCTTTAGGGAATAGACCGAGAAGGGGAATAGCTGGATCAAATGGTGGTTCCATTCCCAGCTTTCCAAGAAATCTCCATACTGCTTTCCAAATTGGCTGCACCAATTTGCAGTCCCACCAGCAATGAACAAGAGTGCCCTTTTCCCCGCATCCTCTCCAGCACTTATTGTTGTTTGACTTCCTAATGGCTGCCAGTCTTACTGGAGTGAGATGGTATCTTAGGGTAGTTTTGATTTGCATTTCTCTGACTGCTAGCGATGGTGAGCATTTTTTCATGTACTTGTTGATTGATTGTATGTCCTCCTCTGAGAAGTGTCTGTTCAGGTCCTTGGCCCATTTATTGATTGGGTTATTTGTTATCTTATTGTCTAATTTTTTGAGTTCTTTGTATATTCTGGTTATTAGGGCTCTATCTGAAGTGTGTGGAGTAAAGATTTGTTCCCAGGATGTAGGCTCCCTATTTATCTCTCTTATTGTTTCTTTTGCTGAGAAAAAACTTTTTAGTTTGAGTAAGTCCCATTTGTTGATTCTATTTGTTAACTCTAGCGCTATGGGTGTCCTATTGAGGAATTTGGAGCCCGATCCCACAGCGTGTAGATCATAACCAACTTTTTCTTCTATCAGATGCCGTGTCTCTGATTTAATATCAAGCTCCTTGATCCATTTTGAGTTAACTTTTGTGCACGGCGAGAGATAGGGATTCAGATTCATTGGTGCAAATGGATTTCCAGTTTTCCCAGCACCATTTGTTGAAGATGCTATCCTTCCTCCATTGCATGCTTTTAGCCCCTTTATCAAAAATAAGATAGTTGTAGTTTTGTGGATTGGTTACTGTGTCCTCTATTCTGTACCATTGGTCCACCCGCCTGTTTTGGTACCAGTACCATGCTGTTTTTGTTACTATTGCTCTGTAGTATAGTTTGAAGTCTGGTATCACTATACTGCCTGATTCACACTTCCTGCTTAGTATTGTTTTTGCTATTCTGGGTCTTTTATTATTCCATATGAATTTCATGATTCTTTTATCTATTTCTACAAGATATGCTGTTGGGATTTTGATTGGCATTGCATTGAACTTATAGAGAACTTTTGGTAATATCGCCATTTTGATGATGTTAGTTCTGCCTATCCATGAGCAGGGTATGTTTTTCCATCTTCTAAGGTCTTCTTCTATGTCTTTCTTTAGGGTTCTGTAATTTTCATTGTATAAATCTTTCACCTCTTTTGTTAGCTTGATTCCCAAGTATTTTATTTTTTGGGGGGATATTGTGAATGGAGTAGTTGTCCTCATTTCCGTTTCAGAGGATTTGTCGCTCATATACAGGAATGCCTTTGATTTATGCGTGTTGATCTTGTATCCTGCCACATTGCTGAATTCATTTATTAGCTCTAATAGCTTCTTTGTAGACCCTTTTGGGTCTGCTAGGTATAGAATCATATCATCTGCAAATAGTGATAATTTAAGTTCTTCTTTTCCTATTTTTATGCCTTTAATTTCTTTTGACTGTCTAATTGCTCTGGCCAGTGTTTCGAGGACTATGTTGAACAGAAGTGGTGAGAGAGGGCATCCCTGTCTTGTACCAGATCTTAGAGGGAATGCCTTCAATTTTTCTCCATTCAGAATGATGCTGGCCTGTGGCTTATCATAGATTGCTTTTACAATGTTGAGGTATGATCCTGTTATCCCTAATTTTTCTAGCGTTTTGAACATAAAGGGATGCTGTACTTTGTCGAATGCTTTTTCTGCATCTATTGAGATGATCATATGGTTCTTATTTTTAAGTCTATTGATGTGGTGAATAACATTTATTGATTTCCGTATATTAAACCAGCCTTGCATCCCAGGGATGAATCCTACTTGATCATGATGTATAATTTTTTTGATATGTATTTGAATCCGATTCGCCAGAATTTTATTGAGGATTTTTGCGTCAAGGTTCATTAGAGATATTGGTCTGTAGTTTTCCTTCTTTGATGTGTCTTTGTCTGGTTTCGGAATCAGGGTGATGTTGGCCTCGTAGAATGAATTTGGAAGTTCTCCCTCTTTTTCTATTTCCTGAAATAGCTTGAAAAGTATTGGTGTTAGTTCCTCTTTAAAGGTTTTGTAAAACTCTGCTGTATACCCATCCGGTCCTGGGCTTTTCTTAGTTGGTAGTCTTTTGATGGTTTCTTCTATTTCCTCTATTGTTATTGGTCTGTTTAGGTTGTCTATATCCTCCTGGCTCAATCTGGGCAGATCATAGGACTCAAGGAATTTATCTATGCCTTCACTATCTTCTATTTTATTGGAGTATAAGGATTCAAAGTAATTTCTGATTATCTTCTGTATTTCTGAAGTGTCTGTTGTGATATTGTCTTTTTCATCCCGTATGCTAGTAATTTGGGTTCTCTCTCTTCTTCTCTTCGTTAGCATGGCTAAGGGTCTGTCAATTTTATTTATTTTTTCAAAGAACCAGCTTTTAGTTTTGTCATTTTTTTCAATTGTTTCTTTTGTTTCAATTTCATTAATTTCAGCTCTGATTTTAATTATTTCTTGCCTTCTACTTCTTTTGCTGTTGTTTTGCTCTTCTTTTTCTAGGATTTTGAGATGAAGTATGAGATCATTTATTTGTTGTTTTTTTCTTTTTTTGAGGAATGAACTCCAAGCAATGAATTTTCCTCTTAGAACTGCTTTCAATGTGTCCCATAGATTCCGATATGTTGTGTCTGTGTTTTCATTTAACTCTAGGAATTTTTTAATTTCCTCCTTGATGTCTTCTAAAACCCATTGATCACTCAGCAACCTATTGTTCATTCTCCAGGTGATGCTTGCTTTTTCCTTTCTTCTTTTATCATTGATTTTCAGTTTCATTCCATTATGATCAGATAAGATGCATGGTATTATCTCTACCCCTTTGTATTGTCTAAGAGTTGCCCTGTGACATAGTATATGGTCTATTTTTGAGAAGGTTCCATGTGCTGCTGAGAAAAAAGTGTAGCTACTTGATGTTGCATGGTATAGTCTATATATGTCAATTAAGTCTAGGTTGTTAATTGTGTTATTGAGTTCTATAGTTTCCTTATTTAACTTTTGTTTGGAAGATCTGTCCAGTGGTGAGAGAGGTGTGTTGAAGTCTCCCATGATTATTGTATGTTGGTCTATTAGACTCTTGAACTTGAGAAGAGTTTGCTTGATGAATACAGCTGCACCATTATTTGGGGCATATATATTTATGATTGTTATGTCTTGTTGGTGTATGGTTCCCTTGAGCAGTATGAAGTGTCCTTCTATATCCCTTTTGATTAGCTTTGGCTTGAAATCTATTTTATTAGATATGAGTATGGACACTCCTGCTTGTTTCCGCGGTCCATATGAGTGATATGATTTTTCCCAACCTTTCACCTTCAGTCTATGTATATCTTTTCCTATCAAATGCGTCTCCTGTAGACAGCATATTGTTGGGTCTTGTTTTTTGATCCATTCTACTAGCCTGTGTCTCTTAATTGGTGAGTTTAAGCCATTAACATTTAGGGTTATTATTGAGATATGGTTTGTTCTTCTATCCATATTTGTTTATTGATGTTACTAAACCTGATTTGTTATCCTCTTTGACTACTTTCCCCCCTTTACTGTCCTACTTCCCATTGTTGGTTTTCAATGTTGTTATCCATTTCCTCTTCCTGTAATGTTTTGCCAAGGATTTTTTGAAGAGATGGTTTTCTAGCTGCAAATTCTTTTATCTTTTGTTTATTGTGGAAGGTTTTAATTTCATCTTCTAACCTGAAGCTTAATTTCGCCGGATACACGATTCTTGGTTGGAGCCCATTGTCTTTCAGTGTTTGAAATATGTTATTCCAGGATTTTCTAGCTTTCAGAGTCTGTGTTGAGAGATCAGCTGTTATCCTGATTGGTTTACCCCTAAATGTAATCTGCTTTCTTTCTCTTGCAGCTTTTAAAATTCTCTCCTTATTCTGTATGTTGGACATCTTCATTATAATGTGTCTAGGTGTGGATCTCTTATGATTTTGCACATTTGGCGTCCTGTAGGCTTCTAGGATTTGGGATTCTGTCTCAATCTTCAATTCTGGGAAGTTTTCTCGTATTATTTCACTGAATAGACTGTTTATTCCTTTGGAATGGAGCTCTGTGCCTTCCTGTATCCCAATGACTCTTAAATTTGGTCTTTTGATATTGTCCCATAATTCTTGGATGTTCTGCTCATGGTTTCTTAGCAGACTTGCTGAGCTGTCTATGTTCTTTTCTAGTTGAAATACTTTGTCTTCATTGTCTGATGTTCTCTCTTCTAAGTGATCTACTCTGCTGGTAGTATTCTCAATTGAGTTTTTAAGTTGGTTTATTGTTTCCTGCATTTCTAGAATTTCAATTTGTTTGTTTTTTATTACCTCTATCTCCCTGTGAAATTGATCTTTTACTTCCTGGATTTGTTTGTCAATGTGATCTTTCATTGTCTGATTTTGCTGTCTCATGTCTTCCTTGAGACTCCAGATCATCTGAAGCATATATATCCTGAACTCTTTATCTGATATTCCATCTGTTGCAGCTATTACCTCTTCTAAAGTTGAGTTGACCTGCATTGCTTGTGGTCCTTTCTTTCCTTGTCTTTTCATACTGCTCGCGTTTCTTTCTGCTTGGTGCAACTGTTGTGTTTTGAAATTTACCCCCTATTTATTTATGTTGCTCTTGTATACTTGAAAAGTCTCCCTTGCAGGTGCGGGCGGCGGCTGTGCCCCTACTCCAATTGGGGTGACGTGTCTACCACGCTGGCAGCTCTCTGGGCCTGTTCCTGGAGTGGAAGGCGGCTCTGCTCTGTCCCTATTCCAATTGGGGTGTCGTGACTACAATGCTGGCAGATCGCTGGGCCTGTTCCGGGCGTGGGCGGTGGGCTTGGCTGGCGGGATTCCACCTAATGGCAGTCCCTAACCTCCCTGCTTGCTAATTAATGGCTTCTCTGAGGCGCCACGCCTTCTGTAGCTGCGGGGCAGGCCGCGCGAATCAGTTGGCCTGGATCTCCGGGGTCCTGCTGCTGGCTGTTTTGATGTTGCAAGCTGTTGGAGAGTGGTGGTGTATTCTTCAGCTTTCCCGGATGGTGGCCACTGACTGCCTGGATGGAGTGTCCGCTGTTTTGATGTTGCACTCTGAAGGAGAGTGGCGGTGTATCCTTCAGCTTTCCCGGATGGTGGCCGCTGACTGCCTCGGCGGAGTGTCCGCTGTGGGGGATGGGACTGTACCGTTTCCTTCCCCTTCTGAGAACCCGTGCTCGGCCCAAGGGTCCGTGTGGGCTTGGCTGGTGGGATTCCACCTAATGGCCTTCCCTAACCTCCCTGCTTGCCAATTAATGGCTTCACTGAGGCGCCACGCCTTCTGTAGCCGCAGGGCAGGCCACGCGAATCAGTTGGCCTGGATCTCCGGGCCCTGCTGCAGGCTGCTGGGATCCCTGGCACTCTATCGACTGGTTGCTTTTCAAAACTCACTTGTCTGAACTTTAAAACAAGTCCCATTTGACAAGAAAACTAAAGCTGAGAGAGTCAAAGTAACTTGCAGAGAATAAATAAACAGTAAGTGGCCCCATCAGCAACTAGAGCTGGTCTACCTGAAGGTACCAGCTCCTTTTAGCTGAAATGAGAGCTGGGTGTGGAGACCCAAGCAGATGAGGAGTAACCAGGTGGAGATTCGTGAGGAGCAGCCAGTGGTACAGTGAAACAGATTCCACCCAAATGTTGGTTTGCAGGTGCTCTCGGCAGGCTCCTGGGCTCCCCCATGAGCTTCTTATCCAGACTTAGGCTTGATCCAGTTGGTCTTACTCCAATTATTTCATCTTCTCCTGAAACCATCTCCTCAACTCCATTGTAGTGAATTCCACACAGTAGTGAAACTGAAATTTTAAAAGTCCATTGATTTATCTGTTTTTTAATCTTTAACCTCCACTTACAAAAGTCAGCTATTAAAGAATAAATGCTCCAGGGAAAAGGAGATATTTTAAACTCACATTACCAAACTTTGGGGACAATGAGACCTATTTAAGTAAATTTGATTAGAGTTTAAAAACTGTGCCTGAGTCTTTGGCTTGTAAAGTAAAGCTTAGATCTGAATATTGAGAACACAGAAATAGCCTCATTCTTTATATGTTAGAAAATTTATGGAAATTCAGGGTAGAAGATGACTAACATAAATATTTGATCATTATTATTAAAATTAAATAAAGCAGTGTAGATAATAAAGGATTATTGTGACTAGGGATTACATAAATTGGGATTATATAAAATAAAAAGCTTCTACACAGCAGAGGAAATCCCAAGAAACAGAAATAAGAACCAACAGAGGCAGGAAGTCAGAGGCGGAGAAGACCTTAAAAGTACAACTTGTTTCCTGAGTAAAAGGAACATTATCTGATTTTAAAACATCATATAAAAATGCAATAACCAAAACAACATGGTACCCTTATAAAAACCAACTCCACACATAGAGCAATTGGATAGAATGGAGATTCCAGAAATTAATCCCCATACTTATTAGAGCCAACTGATTTTCAACAAAGGCTCCAAGAACATACATTTAAGAAAGGACACTGTCTTTGATAAATGGTGCTGGGGAAACTGGATATCCACGTGCAGAAGAATGAAATTAGACCTCTACCTCCTACCATATACAAGAATCAAATTCAAAATGGATCAAAAACCTAAATGTAAGGCCTGATACTGTGAAACTTCTAGACGAAAGCATAGGATAAACGCTTCAAGACATTAGTATAGGCAAAGCCCCCAAAAGCACTGGCAACAAAAGCAAAAATAGACAAATGGGATTATATAAAATTAATAAGCTTCTGCACAGCAAAGGATACAATCAACAGAGTTAGGAGACAACCTATGGGTAGGAGATGCTATTTGCAATCTATTTGTTCAACATAGGATTAATACCCAGGCACAACTCAACAGAAAAATAAACAAATAAGAAAGTAATCTCATTAAAAATCGAGGAATTGGTCTAGATAAACATCTTTTAAAAAATATATATGTACACCCACACACATACACACACACACACACACACAAATGGCCAATAAATATGTTTAAAAAAGCTCACTATGGCTAATCATAAGGAAAATGCAAATCTAAACCACAGTAAGATATCATTTCACAACAATTAGGAGATTAATATACAAAAGATAAAAAATAACAATGCTGGGAAGGATGTGGAAAAAGAAAAATTCTGATACATTGTTGGTGTAAATGAATAGAATTATTATGGAAAATAGTATGGAACTCTCTCAAAAAATTAATATTAGAGCTATCACATGATCTAGCAATGCCATCCCTGGGTGCATATCCAAGGGAAATGCAATTGTTGTATCCAAGAGAGGCCTGCACTCTCTTAGTTATTATAATACCTGATATGATATTACCTAAGGTGTCCATAAGCAGATGAATGAATAAATGTGGTGCATACATACACAAAGGAATATTATTCAGTCATAAAAAGAGATGAAATCCTGTTATCTGCAGCAACATGGATGGAAGACATCATGTTACATGAAATAAACCAGGCACACAAAGACGAATGCCACATGTTCTCAATCACTGTGAAAGTTAATCAAGTTGACCTCATAGAAGGACAGGGTAGAGGAATGGTCATTAGGATTATAAAGAGGAGGAGAAGGTGAGAAAGAGCATAGAAAAATGATTCCTGAAAATACAGACAGGGGGAACTGTTTTGTGTTTAGAGACTCAATAGGGCAGCTGTAGTCCATCATAATTTATGATATACTTCAAAATAACTATAAAATAAGAGTCTGAAGTTTCCCAACACATAGAAATGATAAATGTCTGAGAAGACAAAAATGTTAATTATTCTAGTTTGATCATTGACTATTATATGCATGTATCAAATTATTTTACTGTACCCCATAAATATGTACAAATACTATGTCAAATAAAAATTCACTTTCTGTGGTTTTATCAGCACTACACAAATCATAGAAAGGGCGTCTATGGACACTCTTTTTCTTAGAAAGTGAACTAGAGATATAGGACAGCTTCACCTATTTATAATATTAAAATGATAGCAGGTTTTTTTCCCCCACATTTTTTATTGATACATTGTGGTTGTACACAATGATGGGATCTGTTGTTTCATTTATGTACAAGCACACAATATAACACTATAATTTGGTCAACAGCAGTTTTTAAATGAGCACCAAAATGCATACAACTCCAAACTACATCGGTGGTCTTGTTGTTCTTTAAGACACCATTTATGACAGTCTCCCCTTATCTCCTTCTCTAATTCCAGCAATGATTCCTCAATCTACTCAGTAGCAGAACTATATCTTGAAAGATGTCAGAACTATATAGTATATCAGAACTATATCTTCATTAACCTTCACTCCATTTAATCTCCATACCTAAAACCTGTCCACACTGTGGGTGGCGGGGGGGGGGCGGGGGCAGGGGAGAATGACCACAGCAGATTCATATGTGATCAGCATGGTTTTGTAATACACCATGTATACCCTAAGACAAACGGAACAATACATTCCCACCCTTACTTTTCACCACCTAAATTGGCCAAAATAAATGAGGTTAGTGGAACCATTTGCTCACATTTGGTGGTCCACAAGATGTGTAGACTCAGTCAAATTTTCTTAGGATTATATCTTCCCTATAACTCTATAGCCCATTGCTCCCATTTCTTCTTGCCCCCTCCTGCAACTTCCTGATTTAACATTCTTGTTCTCCTCTCTTCCTCTGTTTTTAGCCTCCATATTCTAACTTACTTAGATTCCAGAAAAAAAAAAATTAATCCATGTTTCCACCATTTTTTGGTCTCACCCAAATTCAACAAATAGTCATTAATATGTTACCACATGGAAACTGGAGACAATATAAATGCTTTTGACCTAAATATTTGAGACATACATTCTCGGTAAATAAAAATCTTCACCTCGTGTGTATTTCAGCAGACACTGGGCGAGGTTGGGTGGATTGAGAAATCTTTGCATCATACTTTGGGGAAAAACTACTAAAATCTAATCAACAGACCATCTGGGAATTCAGAGTAATATGTACCAGAGACTAGAAGATCTAAAACTTGGATACCAGAGGATCAGCCACCACTCTCTATGCACCTATCAGAATGCATATGAGGACAATTATTTCCAGAGAGAAGGAAGATGGGGCAGCTGGCTGGATTTACTGAGACATCTTGAATTATTTTTTGAATGTTTGGAGTTTGGCAAATAAATGTATTGTGCCCCATGCACCTTTCCCCCCTTCATTTAAAACGTATGTGTATTGGAAAGGAAATTCAATCCTTCTGGGCCTGATTCACTTAAACTTAACCCATCACAATCCAACTGGGTGTTAACTGTTGGATGTCTGTGAGTCCTCAGAACCTAGTGTAATGAACCACTGAGAGCTGTCTTATCTTTTAATCTCAGAGACCACAATGAGGAACTATTTTTAGTGGCTTTGGTAAGGGGAACAAGATGGGAGTTTGATTTTGCCCTCATATTTCACTGCAGACAACAAATTCTAACTTTGCTCAGACACATTTATCATGACTCATGTTTAGTTCTGGCCAATAACGTGAGGTTCAGGGACCACTGTTTTGTGAAAAGTCAACAAATATGAACTGCTCCAAATATGGGCTTGTCCTCCTCAGCGGTGAGCCCCTCCCTCCCCTTTCCCCCATGACAGTCTAAATGTAGAGGAGACACTGTTCATTTGTAAAGGGTAGCAAAGAAGGAATGAAAAGAGAAAAAGATCAGGAAAAAGAATCCTGTAAAGGCAGAAAGCATTATAACTTAGACATCAATGCCATGGATGATGTGAATATGCAGAACATGACCCAAGTTTGCACAATCCATAGGCACACACCAAGGTGTATCTTCAGACTACCTCAAACCTCATGTGAAAATGGACATCACACTTGGCCACCTCAATTGTCTACACCAGTCAGCAGAAGATGAAACCATCACAACTAAGATGCCAGAAATTAATACACAAAATTTGCTTTTTTATTTCTCTTTAACAATCCTGGGCAAATTCAAACATCAATCTTTCTCTCCTGGGCTTGAATCTCACCAATATATGGGAGACAGAGGCAGAGGACAATTTACTTATAGTCCACTCTCCCCTGGTTTCTTTCCCAACTGGATAAATGGTAGAAAAGCAGTCGGGTAACTAACTACCCACAAGTAATCAGGAGCCAGCTGCTTTCCCTGCAGCACGAGCCAGGGCTGAGAATTTCCTGACTGGTGCCTACCACAGTTCCAAACTGGAGCTTCATTAAAATCAGAGCACTCATAAAGGTCGCTGCCCTCACATTCCCCCTGCCCTGAAGGCACAAGCTGTCTTTCCTCCTGAATCCCACAACAACAGATGAAGGAGAAAAGAAGGGCAGGAGGGTGCTTGGCCACATTGCCATTGAGATGCTTTGTTATTTATGCCTCTTTATCCAGGACCCTCCTCTGGGCTACAGGGCTATTAAGCATTCATTATTAGAAACTCACAAAAGTACTATTGCCAGTGGAACAGTGCCTTTTATTAATTCTGCCTGTTCTCTGTGCAATTTGGGCCACCAAAGAGAAAGGTCAGAGGTTTCTCTTCTTGATTTCCAAAAACTGAAAGGAAAAAAAATGATCATTGAAATCCAAAAGGCAAAATGAAAATTAAAGAAGAAAATTGCTGGCTTGGAAGAAAATTCTATCCTATCTGATCAGAATTAAAAGGGATAGGCCAGGTGCAATGGTGCCTATAATCATAGAGGTTCCGGGGTTTGAGGCAGGAGGATCATGAGTTCAAAGCCAGCCTCAGCAAAAGTGAGGGGCTGTCAGTGAGACCCTGTCTCTAAATAAAATACAAAATAGGACTGGAGATGTGGCTCAGTGGTCAAGTGCCCCTGAGTTCAATCCCTGGTACCCCCCCCCCCAAAAAAAAGGGATGTGGTGAACTCAAGAATGTGAATTCCTCCCACAGCGTCCTGAACAGGAACCTCCATCCTGACTTGCTTCCTTCCAGGAGGGCTCTCTTAGGAGGGCTATTTAAGGCTTTGAAATAAAAGCCTTGGACCTGGGTTCCAGCAATAGCTCTACCTTTTACTACCCATATCTCCTCATCTTTCTGATTGACAAGATTTGTCAAATCAACAAGATGTGTCATCTATAAAATAGGAAAATAAATACTTTCTTCATAGCATCATCATAAATATTGAAAGTGTAAAAGTGACAGAGTAGAAAATTAAAAATTGATAGCTATTAAATATCTACTTCACAAACCTTTCTGTTTTTCCTACAATTTTTATTCATTGCTCCTTCAAAATTTATTACCTGGAAGAAATAACAGTACCCTCTTTCAGTGGTTACCATCTCAGTGTACAACAGTGTGGAGCATAGCTTTCTCACATGATAGGGATACAAGAGAGGTAGATTTCAATAACTACAAGGAAAGGGGAAAATTGGAACATGGTAGGTTAGAAAATAAATTCAAGTGGGCACTAATTGTTGAGACTCCATGAGAGCAGGGTACTAAATGAGAGTAGGGATCCAAAGGAGAGGAAAATGGCAGAGAAGGTGAGAATTTCTGCATAAGAAGAAATTTTTCAGTTTCTTCTGGGATCCCAGGAAATAATCAAAGCCTGCCACCACTTATTTATGTTTGAGTCACTCAGTATTACCTCTCAGAATGTTGAAACTGCATGTTCTGCTACTCTGCCTGGAGCTTAGTTACTTCGTGAGGCTCCTCACAGCACTGTACAAGGCAGGAGAAGAATAAATGGGTGGATGGTGGTGAATGGTGGTGGTTGGATGGTCCAGGCACCTCACCCAAGTTCTAGGCCTCCACATTCTAAACAACACTCCAAATCCTCATCAAGAAGTCTTTTTATTACTCTTTTGTGTAAAATACAGAGAACTAGAGTTCCTATTCAGAAACCTTAGATCAGTCACAAAGTGGCTGGATGAATCTCACTAACTAAAAAAGGAGGGCTGGAGATGTGGCTCAAGCGGTAGCGCGCTCGCCTGGCATGCGTGCGGCCCGGGTTCGATCCTCAGCACCACATACCAACAAAGATGTTGTGTCCGCCGAGAACTAAAAAATAAATATTAAAAAAAATTCTCTCTCTCTCTCTCTCTCTCTCTCTCTCTCCTCTCTCACTCTCTTTAAAAAAAAATAAAATAAAATAAAATAAAAAAGGAGTATTGTCCTTTACGTCTGCCTATTCAGGATGAAGAGAAGAGGCAACAGGAATTCTTCTAGAGCACTGGTCTATTAAAGGGCCTGGATAAGTGGTATGTTAAGGATTGTGTTTCTGTGCCTGATAAATTTGCAGTCCACATTAAAGTTCAACCCATCTCAGAACTTGCACAGTGCCAATATCCTCTGGGAGTGGAGGCATTTGTCAAAAATACTTACCTGCAAGAGTTTCAATATAGATGCAAAGTATATCAATTAGTGAAAGAGAAAAAAAAAATTTAAAGAATAATTTGGACAATGAGCTATCTACAGGGCCTTGGAAAAGCTCTAGCATTCCTGGAAGTCTGTAAGTCCACACCTGTACATGGGGCTGTGTGCATGCTCAGGAAAGACCTGAGAAGGCCCTGGTTGAACTTGAGGCTCTGTGCAGGCAAGAAATAAGTGGAAACAATCCAAGAAGAAATTTATAGATTCTTCAATGAATGAAGGGATAAATAAATGTGGTATGTCAACACAATGGAATTTTTTTTCCTCGAAAGGAACAAACTACTGATAGGCACTACAACATGAATGGATGAACTTGAAAATGTCATGCTAATTGAAAGTTGAAAGATACATAGTGTGTGATCTATTCCTATGAAAAATCAAGAATAATGCATTATTTTTGTCTAGAGAGACAGAAAGTAGATTGGTAGTTTACAAAAGCTAGGGAAAGAGGACAATGAAAAACCTGCTAAAAAGTAGGGGGGTTCTTCTTTGTACAAGATATTCTCCACCTTTCTCCCTTCTTTTTAAGAAACCTATTTGATCACATTTGCTCCCCCACAAACCTTCCCTTAACTCCTCCTTGCCCACAAAACACATTCCAAACCCTTGAGGAAAGCTTCCAAAGCTGTCCCAGGCTGACTCTGGGGATGATGAAAGTGTTCTGGAATTGGATAATCGTGATGGCTGCACATCCCTGGGAGCAGACAAAAAGCCACCTAGTTGTAACCTTGAAAATGATAGATTTCATATCTCATATGCTTTTAAGTGTGGAGGCAATAGAGGTGGAAGGGCTCCTTCTCCCCCAACTCACTTTTCATTGATGCCTCTCTGGCCACAAGATTATTCTTCTTTCTCTTAATTTCCTACTTGGCAATCTCTTCTCCATAGCCAAGTTCTCCCAGGCTCCAGTAACATTACTTGGTCTCCTTGTCTATTGGTCTAGAAGTGGGTTTCCCACTGGTGCTATTCTCTGGGTGCCCTCAGTTGTTCTTACTCCTGTTGACACCACTGAACAAAGGAGTCCCTTCGTTAAGGTCACAAACCACCTCCATGAGTACTGCTTCCTGCTGGAATCCTGACTGATGCATGGGCACTCCCAATTTTCCCAGTTCAGAGTGAAGCAATGTATTTTGAACTCTGATGGTATAGAATGAGCTCCAGATCATGACAACAGGATTCTCAAGATTATTGGTTCTTTTTAACAGCACGTTCTCAACCCTGCTGTCATCTCACTCTCTACCCTTGGGAAACATCATCTCCCACAATGGCTTCAGCTATCACCTTCGTACCTATGGCTACTCACCTCAGGATTTTGTCACTAAATGGATTCCTAAATTCTACACAAAGCTTTCCAATGATGTGATTAAGGTTTCCCCAGGAACATCTAGTAAATAAGTAGGAACACTCTTCTCTATTTTAGTGAATGGCACCAGTGTTTCTTCATTTACTCAAAGTAGACACCTCAACAGTGTCTTCAAGTTCATGGAATCATTGTCCAAATGTACTTCAAATTCTCCTTAAACTTCAGGGATACTTGTGAGAAATAGGTCTTTCAATTCCCCTGCTCTTATCATTACGTTCAGACTTCTAGAAGTCCTCTTTTCGACCGGTATCCTCTTTGCCTGAGACCTTCTCCACGTTTCTGCCATCTTTGAGAGAAGCCAATTTGGTCACGTTGCTCCTCTGCATGAATCTCTTCCTGATCCTCCGTTTTTAATAATTCTGAACTGCCCTGCCATTCACTCACCTTAACAGATGCAATTCTCCATTCATGAACACTTTCTTCTCTTTCATTCCTTCATTTTGTATTTACCATTGATTCTGAGTATAAAAGCTTCAATATTGCTTATTAATCTGATGAATAGTTCTCCCTGGGGATCTGAAACAATTCCACTTACTCATTCAACAATCATTATTTTCTGAATCACGGCGGTACCAGGTATTGAACTCAGGGAACTTAACCACTGAGCCACATCCCCAGCCATATTTGTATTTTAGTTAGAGACAGGGTCTCACTGAGTTGCTTAGTGCCTCACCATTGCTAAGGCTGGCTTTGAACTCACAATCCTCCTGTCTCTGCCTCCCATGAGCCTCTGGGATTATAGGTATGCTCCACTGCACCTGGCAACAAATAATTATTGAAAATACAGAATTGCCCAAGCAGTGTGTTTGGTATAAAATGGTGAACCAAACAGACCTGGTGTCTGCTCCTACCATGCGTGATGTCCAGTGGGGAAATAATATGTTAACTCAATAATCTCTTCAATCATTCCATAGCCATAATTTTTAATAAATACCAGAAAGGAAAATTATAGGGTGCTATATCAGGTTTTCTCTGAAGCCCTCTGAAATCCCCCAGGCTAAGGCTAGTCTTCTCCTCTGGACTCCCACAGGACTGTATTTAATTAATATTCTATCATGTCTGTCCCTGTAAATGTTGAAGCAGACACTCTGGGTCATATTTGAATGTTCAGATTCAGACAACATTTTTTTTACCTGATATAGGTAAATAGTGTATGCATAAGGGATGACTAAATGGATAAACAAATGAAAAATCGATAAATAAACAGTTCTAGCCAAAAAAAAAAAAAATGACCCTGAAAATAATGACAGCAAGATCCTAAGAGTTTTCACTGAATCCAAAGTTTCTTCACTAGGATACAAATCTTCATAGTTTCCCAAGGAAATATATGTAGCAAGAAATTGTGTTAGTGGATTCGTTATTCATTGACTCATTATTATGCCATTTCCCCCATGAAAACCCCTCATAGTGTTTCCATTTTCATCTGGAGTGAAATATATACAATGAAGGACAGCCAAACGTAATTCTGGGAAGGCTATTGTGAACAACTGTGGGATACTTCTCTATGGATCACTCCACATGTGGTCTCTGGATTAATTCCTTAGGCCTATCTTTCTCACCTATTTTTAGAATCTTTTTTTCCTTTGTATGTTTGGATTAATTTTTCTGCTGAACCATTGGGATCAAAGTTATAGACATCATGATACTGCATTTCTAAACATTTTATAATTTATCTTCTATGAACAAGGACATTTTCCTATATATCCACAATATCATTACCACTCAGAAAAATTGACAAAAATATTATCTAATAGCCAAAAAATATTAAACTTTTCTCAATTATCATGAAAGTGTTTTTATGAATTTCTAAAAATTAAATATCAAATCTAATATCATGAATTACAGTTATTTGTCATGTCTCTTCATTCTTTTTTTAAATTTTTATTATTGGTTGTTCAAAACATTACATAGTTCTTGACATATAATATTTCATACATTTCATTCAAGTGGGTTAATTAACACTTTCCTCACTTTTTTGTCTTAAAGTAGTGTGAGAATTTCATAATATCCAGGCCACTCCCACAAATTTTGATTTTTCTCATTATCCTCTCAAATTTCTTTATTTTTGTTGACAGATAAATATTGACCATATTTATCATGTATAATGTGTTTTTTTGAAATATGTATCCATTGTGGAATGGCAAAATTGAACTAATTAGCAAATGCTTTACCTCAAATGTAGTGATAACACTTCAAATCTACTCAAGGCAATTTTCAAGACAACATTACATTGCTATTTACTACATTCACCCTATTGTATAATAAAGCTCTTGAACTTATTCCTCCTATCTAATCAACATTAGGTATGCTTTGACCAATGTCCCCAAACCTGCATGGCCTTGGTTGACATCCTACTTTCTACTTTTCTGAGACCAGCTTTTTTCTTTCATATCAGGGATTGAACTCGGGGGTGCTTAACCAGTGCATCCCCAGCCCTTTGTTTTATATTTTATTTCGAGACACGGTCTCACTAAGTTGCTGAGAGCCTAGCTAAGTTGTTGAGGCTGATTTTGAACTTGTGATCCTCCTGTCTCAGCCTCCCAAGCCACTGGGATTACAGGAATGCGCCACTGTGCCCAGCTCTGAGTCCACATATAAAGGTTCTCATTCAGCATGTCTTTTCTGTGCCTGGGCAGTTTCACTTGAAAGAATGCATGCCAGGTTCAACTGTGTTGTTACAAGTGATAGGACTGCCTTGTTTTTAAGGGTGAATAATATTTCCTTCCATGCCTATATCACATTTTCTTTATCCATTCATCTGTTGATGGACATTGAGGTTGCTTCCATTTCTTGAGTATTGTGAACCAATACTGCAGCAAACATGAGGATGCAGATGTCTCTTTGACGTATTAATATAATTTTCTGTGGAAATGATTGCTAGGTCATATGACACATTTCTGATTTTAATTTTTTTAGGAAATTCCATACTGTTTTTCATAATGGTTGTATAACTTTCTCATATCTGCATTATGATTGAATACATTCAGCAAGTATACAATATAAGCTTTTCTATGTCTCCCTCAGTGCATCACATCAGGAGGCAGATCAAATAATCTCATTTCAGATAAAGCTGTAGATTACTGCTTAAAATGGGGTCCAGTAGGTGCTTCCAATGTGGATTGCCTTTTCATTTGCAATTAGCAAACAACGTGTGAGGGTGAACTATGAGTACCTTGACATCCGACAGCTTTCACCTCATCACTTCAGCATCCTCTGTGTAGCTTACCTAATCATCACCACGTCAAGGATGACACAATGGTTGTTTCTGATTCCATCCTTCCTTTGCCTGCATCCTGCTAGTAAAATACTTTTCTAGAAGAAAGAACACTCACCCTTCCACCTGAGTTGGATTTGCTCCTCATTTGGTTTTTAAATAACATGATTTTTTAATTCAAAGTGCTGAAAGGCATTATGATCATTGTTCTTTTTGATGCTCAATTTGTCCCTAATTTGGCTGGTAGTTCTTGAACACTTTCTAGTTTTCTGGAACAACACCATATTCCCTTCAAATATTGCTTTTCTTTCCTCCTACCTGGGATTTTTTCCATGAACAGAGCTAAGAAATTCATGTGTTGAGACCATATTCGCTCTGATACCTCCAAGTGCAAAACAAAGGACCTTTCAGCTTCTCTCATGGTGGCTACAAACATCCAATATTGACTCATTTCTCTAGCCTACAATTTGCACAAAATATTGTGTGAATTACTATACCAATACCACAATGGACAACAAACAGGGTAAAGTTTAAATTTCTTTGCAATAGTATTTAGCCCACTAAGCATGCACAGTGAGAGCGCTGTGTCAAAGTGAGTTCATTTTTGCTTTTAGTGTGTCTGTCAATTGGCTTCTATTATTGATTTGCTGTGTAATAGGGTTTGTCTATTTCTCTGTGTTCAAATTAGGGCCTTTTGTCCTATTGTCCTTTATGTTGCTTCACTTTGCTTTTGAAATATGAATAACTTTATCATTATTCAAAAGTCAAAGCTATATAAAAAGGCAGAAATCCACCCCTTCCTCATTTCCTCTTTCCTGTTCTCATTCCTACCCTACACCCATCATGCAGGCAACCATTTCATCAGCATCTAGTCTATTCTTCCCATGTTCAGATTTTGCAAAAATTGTGTGTGTCTGTGTTCTTTTCTATTTCTCTTCTTTTCTTACATGAAAAAGTAACTTAATATATGTACCCCTTTGCATTGGGATTTTTTTTTTTACTTAAAACATATCCTACAAATAACACTAATTAATAGAGTTCTTCCCTAGTGTTTTTTTTTAATATTTAATTTTTAGTTGTAGTTGGACACAATAGCTTTAGTTCACTTGTTTATTTTTATGTTGTGCTGATCTAACCCAGGGCCTCCCATGTGCAAGGCAAGCACTCTAATGCTGAGCCACAACCCTGGCCCAAGTTTTTCCCTTGTTTTGATTGTTGAATAGTTACTTTGATGTGTGGAGGTACCATAGGTACCATAGTTGATACATCAAATATTTTATATGCTGGTATTAGGGTGGTTTCTGTTATTTTACTACTACAGGTCATGATTTGATGATTATTTCTGTGCATATGTTTTTGTTTGCTTTATGCTGGTTTGAATGTTTAAAGTTTTAGCTTCAGGAAAAGGTTATAGGAGTCAGATTGCTGTTTCAGAGGATAAATGTTGTATATATAATTTTAGAGATTGCAATATTTCCCTCCAAATGTTTAAAACACCATTTAAATTTCCAAAAGCAATATATGTGTCTGTGTTATGAGAAGAATTATGCTCCCTCAAAATTCATGTGTTCTGCTGAGCATAGATAGAACATGCCCATAAACCCAGACACTCAAAAGACTGAGGCAAGAAGATCACAAGTTAAAGGTCAGCCTCAGCAACTTAGTGAGATTGTCTTAAATAAAAAAAATGAAAAAAGCTGGGGATGTAGATACATGGTAAAGTATCCCTGGGTTCAATTCCTAATACATGCCCACCCCTAGGAAAAAAGAACGAAATCCTGTGTTGAAGCCATAACCTCAGGTACTTTCCAGGACTTCAGGATATGACTATGTTTGGAGATAGGATCTTTAAGAGAAATGATTAAGTTGATCTTGAACTTCTAGAATCCAGAACAGTGAGAACAACGATTGGTTACTTAACTCCTCAATCTGGGTGATTTTGTTACAGTAGCCCTAGAAAAATAACATAACCTATTGTGAATTTTTCCAAGTTTACCAATGATAAAAGTACAGTATTATTCTTTGTAAGTTTTTTAAATATAACTGAGCATATTTCCACATTTCAGGATTATTTTGCCTGTACTTGTGTGGGATTCATGAGTTTGGTCCTTTTCTCAATTTTTAAAAATGTGTACTATTTTAGAGAGATAACCACTGATCTCTCACACATGTTACAAATATTTTCTCTCAGTGAATCACTCATTATTCATTTGATTTTATTCTTTGTTGTGCAATTCTTTCTTAATTTCATGTAGTAGAATCTATTGATCTTTTTCTTTATTGCACATGAATTTTGGGTCAGATCTAGAAAAGCTTTCCTAAATATAATTTACAAGAAGCTCATCCATGTTTCCAAGTTTTCTTCTAACACTTTATATAGTTGATTTCTTTTGTATTTTTACATTTTAGGTTTTTCATTCTTGTAATTCATAGCATATGGTATGAGGTGTGGATCCAGTTTTCCCTTTTTCCATATGGGTATCCAACTGTCCCAACATTACAGACTAAAAAGTCCATCTTCTTCCTGGCAATTTGAAATGCCAACATTTATCAAGTATAAATTTTCATGTTACTAGCATCTATTTCTACACTCTCTCTTCTGTCCCTCTGGTCTCTCGTTGTGTGCCAGTAGCAACTGCCTTCATCATCAATAGTTAGCGCACACTTTGTATCTGGTGAGACCATTCCCTTCATTTCTTTTCCATTTCCCCCTGCTCAGGGTTATCCAAGCTCTTCTTGGATATTTATTTCTCTACATGACTTTAAAATTAATTTCCTCATCTCCAGAAAATAAAACAAAAACTTATTGACATTTTTCTTGTAATTGAGTTAAATTTAATGCTAATTAGAGAAGAATCGATACCCGTACCATGTTGAGTATTTCCTATCCAAGAACAACTCATGTCTTTTTACCTAATGTTTTTAAGGATAGTTTGTAAACTTTTTTCCAATTTTATCAATGATAAAAGTTTAGTGTTATTCTTTGCATAATTTTTTCCTCATTTACATTTTATGTACTTATTTTAAGTTTCAACTTTTATTTGCTGCAATTATAAATGAGTCTTTTTATCTTCCATTATATCTTCACATTGGTTATTTCCTTGAATATATGAAGGGTATTGATTTTTATAAGTTAATTTATATCCTACTATCTTACTGAATTCTTTATCTAATTTAAATTAGTTTGATCACTAGTTCTTGTGAATTGTCAAACTTAACTGTTATTTCATCTGTATATAGAGCTACTTTTTTTTGCAAGTCCTTACACTTTTAGCTAATTGTATTGATGATACAATGAAGATGGTATCCTTCTGTCATTTTTGGCATTAACAGAAATGCTTCCATGTTCTCAATTAAATAAGATCCAAAATTTAGGTCAGAAATATACCTTAACTATATATATATATATATATATATATATATATATATATATATATATATACACAAATTGTATAAAGAAATCTCTCAATTCTTACTAAGTACATTTTTCAAGAATGGATATTGACTAATCTTGGAGGTCTTTTCCTGGACATAATCATATGGCTTTTCTCCTTATTTAATAATAAGATAAATTATGTTAATGATTGTTTTTATTTAAACACCTTACAGGAGCTGGGTATGTAGCTCAGTGTACAGTACTTGCACAAGGCCCCGGGTTCAATCTTCTACATAAAAAAAAATAATAATAATTAATTAATTAATTAACTTAAAAAGCTCCTTGCATTCCTAGAATTTGCTATTGATGTTTTCTTTTACTATGTAGTGCTGGTATTGTTCTGCTAGTGTTTTATTTAATTTTTGCATCTGTATTTTTAGCGTATATTCTTAAAATAATAATAATAATAATGCTTATCATAATTAATCCTTATTAGGTTTAGGTATAGTTATATTTACTTCTTAGAAATAATTTCAAAGTTTTCCTCCATTTTTTATACTTTGAATAACTTATGCAACAATTTATGGAGCTTTGGGATTATCAGATCTTTGTAAATTTGTAGAATTTCTTTGTGAACCTTGGAGGTCCGGCACTTCAGTGTGGAATCACTTGTTAGTAACTTTCTCCATCTTATTTCCACTCTTGAGAAGGGTCTGATTAAGCTTTTATTTTAAATGGAGTCTGTGTTGATAAATTTTATTTTCGTACAATGTAATCAATTCCATAGTTTCCAACTATACTTGCATAGAGTTTTGCAAAGTAGCCTATTTATGCCTTATTTTCCTTTTCACAGTGACTATTTCCTTCTAGTTTTTACTCATTTTGCATATTTGTAATCCCCCTCCCCTTTGTTTTGGTGATTAGCATATTTCCTGGTGTTTTGTTTTTGTTTTGTTTTTTCCCTCTAAAAACTCAGCACTATGATTCTTTATTAGTTCTATTACATTAATCTCTTCTTTTATCTTCATTATTTTCTTTGTATTTTTTGGTAATTTTTCTAGATATTTGAGTTGAAAATTAGTTTAATTATTTTTTATTGGTTTATTCATTTTAGGCCGTGAATTTTCCTCAGGTCACTGCTTTAATTGCATAACATAAATTGTGGTGTCCATACTCTTAGAAACTCTGCCATTTCAGTTTATACACCCCTTTCACCCAACGGTTGTCAGTGGAGAGAGTATTAGATGGTATTAGTGTTCAGTTCCAGATGCAAGGACATTCCAAGGTTTCCTCACAAGTGCTAATGCGCGGCACCTTCTGTATCCTCAAGTTCCATGAAGTTCACAGGGCAATCTCCTAACCCCCAGGCCATGGCCCTAGGGGTGGAGCTTTAGGAGATGATTAGGTTGTGAGTGCTCTGCCTTTATGAGACCCCTAGAGGGACAGCCAGTACCTGTCATCAGATAAGTAAACAGCAGGAAGGAACCCTCTGTGAACCAGAAAGAGGGTTCTGACCAGACATTGAGTCTCTGGCATCTTGATCTTGAACTTCCCAGCCTCCAGAACTATGAGAAATTAATGTTGGGTTTTTGTAATCCATCCAGTCTGGTCTTTGTTGACTTCGTTGGTATAGCAGCCCAAGCAGACTGAGATAGAGACCCAACTTTGGGTCAACAAAGAAGTCAACTTTGGAGAGCATTCTATTTGTGCTTAAGAAGAGGGTATATTATCAAGGTCTAAGGTTTGATATATATCCATATTTCCTACCTTATTGATTATATTTATTAGATCTTTATGTCCTTAATTGTTTCATTGTTTCCATTTGTCCAGAATGCTTTTGTTAATTGTCTCTTTTTTTCTTTTTTTAACAACTTTATTATTTTTTAATTTGTTGTCTCTTTATTCTTAGCTTTTCTCCATTATAGGTTTGTCTCATGTATCTCATAGAATTGAGTTTTGCCATTTGAGACAATTTGAAAACATTTAAGTAGGAGAATTACATAACATATTAATAAGAATTACTGTTAGAATAATATAATAGATATAATTTATAAATGATTTATGTGCTTAATCTCAACTCATATTTTGTATAAAATTGACTCCGTGTCATTACTTTTTCAATGTGCTTTGCCTCCTCTGCTCCATTTTATACTTCTTTTTGTATTTAGGAAAGCTAAAATGTTACTCTAGTTCTTACTTTTTTTTAACTAACACTTCTTATAATACCCTTAGTCTGTTCTTCCTTATTTATTCTGCTACTTACTGTTTTGTTTGTTTTAAACAATATCCTTCACTCCCAGCTATAACCTATGCAGCAATACATTATTTGTTTATTCAGAACATATAACAGTATACATGCTGTCCTTCTGCCCTTGTCCCCAGCCTTGTTTATTTACAGATTTACATTGAAATACATGCAGTGTTCACATTCCAGGTCTTGGTCCTGTCTGTATTCAATATGCTCATCTTGACATCCTCCCTCAGAGAAAGGTAGTGAGACCTGCATCCTCTGGGGTCTTCTCACAGTATCATCTGGATAAGAAATATTTGTATCACACTTCCTTTGTTTTCCTGAAAATGTACTGCACTGTTATCCTGATTTACAGATGTCTGAGGTTTCTGTCCACTGTAAGCTACCTGGTCTTTTTGTCTGGAGATTTAGAGAATGTTTTTCATTCTCATTAAAACCCAATATGTTTCCAGTCTATGTCTTGGACTTTACTATTCTAGGCTTCTCTTCACTGCTATACTGTGTGTCTTTTAAAGATGCAGATTCAAATAATGTTATAATTTTAGAAACCCTGTCTTAGTCTACCATTTTAAATACTAGTTATTGGCCATTATAATGTTTTCTTTTCTAGGCTTTTCTAAGGCTTCCTTCTATCAATTATTTTCTAATCTTCTCTGTTGTGTTGTCTATTTTGTCTTCATTTGCTTGACTTTCGTGACTTTCCCGAATGTGGTCAATATTTTCAGTCAAGTCTCTTGATTTGAGTGCTTTGTAAGTTAGCCTGTATTTTTAAGGTGATTTTTGCTTTTCTGAGTTCACTCAATTCTTATTTCACATTTTCTGGGGATTAATGTTGGAGAGGAACTATTTTTGTTCTAAACCTTAGAACTTCTGATTTAAGGTTTTTGTTTCACATTTTAAAATGCTTGTTTGGGGCTATTTAATTCAGATGGAGTATTGTGCTCTTCTGCTTCGTGTTTGATTTAGGAAGAAGCATTTTCATCTACTGAAATGTTTTAATTCGCCTGTTTTATTTTCTTTGTGGCCTCGGATGGATGCCGTCTGCCATTTTCTGTTCATTTTTTAAGGTTTACATTATTTACTTGTCCATAGGTCCCATTCTGGTTGTTTGGGTAACTGACAGCATTTCTCGATTCAAGAGCGCCCTCTTCTGTTGGCATAGGAAACTGTAGTTTCTTCAGTCGATGGCCCCTGGAGATGGGGGTTGGTGCAGCATCTGATTTTTGATTCGTTTTTGTTTGGCAGGACACCCTTATTTGGTTATCTCCCTTTGCTAACAAACCTCCAACTGCCTCTGTAAAATGGCATCCACTTTTGCAGACATGGTGCCTTCCCCAGGCTGCCAGCCCAGCCCCATGCACCATGAGCCTGTCCATCCAATTCATCAGAACAGGGCTCTCAAGCTACCTGGCCCAGAGTGTGGTTATTTTTAATTCAGGCGTGAACTTCTTTTTCTGGGGGGTCTTTTTATCTGTGGTTTTTACCACTGTGAGGCTTTCATACCCTTTTCCTGCTTTCCACAGTCTTCTACCTGATTCTTTGCTGCAGCTACAATTTTGAAGTTGTTGAATGGGGAATGATGTCATTTGAAGTTCAGAGTATTAAGTTATATTGTAGGTAAGCCTGTTTGCTCATGTATTTGTGTATGTTTATCTAGAAATACACATATACATGAGAGAGAGAGAGAGAGAGAGAGAGAGAGAGAGAGAGAGAGAGAGAGAGAGAATCTGAAGTCTTTATTGATTCAGGGAATTCTTGACTGGTTTGATTGTAAAACAAAAACAATTTTTGGAATTACTAAGAAAATCTTTAAATTAGAGTTAGATCTTTTGGATTTCTGGTCATTGTTGCCACTAATGCCACATGTGGACTTGGACAAGTCATTTAACTTCTCTGGATGCCAATTTTCTTTCAGTGAAAGAATATCTGTCTTTCCATGGATATTTCAATGCATTTAGAGGCTCCCCTTTCTTTCCATCTTTGTTGTTCCATTTCATATTCTTTTACCTCAGGCCTCAGAATTCCAAAGAAAACAAGCCCCGTGTTAACTGAGTCTTTGCAAAATGTAAATATAAACTTGCTTCCCAAGCTGTTTTAAAGAGAACTGAGGTCTCTGTTAATTTGAGTTGCAGCCCTCTAAGGGACAGGGGCTCATCTGGGAGCTGCTGTGCGACCATGTTGGGTTTCTTTTACAAGGTCAGAATGTTCCCTTTCAAACTCGCAGTACTCACCATGCTCAGGGACAAGCCCACTGCTCCCACCTCCTTCCCAGCTCAGAGTCCTGCCTCCAGATTAACTCCTACTCTATGAAATATCTCCCTCCTGGCAGACAGCATAGTTTTAAATAAGCCAAAATGGGGAAAGAGCAGGGTAATTGCAAGGGGAAATATAAAAACACGCAAGGTCACAGTAACAGCTCTTGTTCAATCATGTGCATCTAGGCAGTGTTCTCAGTTTTCATGTGGCTAAAATAATAATACATACTCTACCCATAGGGGCTGAAGAGACAATGTCACAGATGATGCATTCCAGAAGGTTCTTGCAGAGGTCATCTTGGCAGTGCCCTCACTTTACATCAAAATGACTCTTGCCTACTATAAACAGACACAAGTATTGAGTGGGTAGGGAGGTTTTCCCAAGGTCAGAAGATGAGTCTGCCCCCTCAGTCACCTGCTCCTGGGCTCCCACCACTTTGACATTCAGGAAGCTAAGCAAAGATAGACTTCCTTTTTCAGTATCCAATCTCCAACACTATTCATTGAAAACTCTCTCTAACTATAATCCAATCTCCAACACTATTCATTGAAAACTCTCTCTGTCACTCATAGGCTTTCTATCTCTCTGCATCTGCATCCGGAATACTGGCTGCAATGGTGATAATAATGGCAGATCAGCACAAACCCATAAACCCATACACACACACACACGCACACAGAAGGTGGGATGTCAGAGGAAAGAGGAAGTTGTGCTGAGCTCAAAGATATCCTTGGAGAAAGGACCTGGATGCCAGAGGCTGGAAAGAACAGACTGGCACTACTTTCTGAGCACCCCAGAGCACTGCAGAAACTCCTCATCTACCAAACCAGACTCACTACAAGTCCAAGAGGGTCCTTTTGAATCTTCCCAGCTGTCCCTGGTGGTCCTGAGTGCCTGGGAAAACAGAACAACATACAAATGTGAATCTGAGCCTCTATTCTCCTGCTTACGATCATTTTTCATTTTCTCATTTCTAAGGCCTGCTAAGCTAAGACATTTTGATGCCAAATGGGTGTCAAATGTGATAAGAAGTTAGAGGAGGGACCCCCTCCTAAGGAAGTGGAAGGGGAGATTCCTGCCAGCCAGAGAGACCCAGGCAGGGTTCCATAGGGAAGGTGGGTTTCAGAGCCCTGAAGGAGCCATAGAAATACAAATATGTCCAGGGACAATCTTTTAGGAATAGTGAAGTGGCTAGGCTGCACTGTAATAGAGCATGGAAGTGGGGGGGGGGGGTAGGACATACAGTCATCAGAGGGGTAAGTGGGGGGCCATATTGAGGAATATTTGGAATGTCAAACTTGTGACAATGAGCCACCTTTCTGGTCTCTGCTATTCTCTGAGGTCACCAGGTTTGGTATCTAGAGCACTCATCAGTTACCACCAGCCTGGTAATATTTTATACATTCAAATTTAGAGCTTTTAGAAGTGTTTCTTTGAATTAGAAGATTAAAAACGACACAAATATTTCATCTTTGGATACAGTATGCTTAATAGGTCTCATCTAACCTCTGAGTGGATTATTCTGATAGCTTCAGTGAGGTCCAAAATATTTTCCAGTCTTAAAGAAATACTGACAGGCTCAGTTGAAGATCGGAATGTTCCTCTCCATGGAGGTTACAAAGAGAAGGAATTTCCCTACACAAAGAGGCAATGAAAAACCATGAAAGTCAGCCTGCAAATGGTCAGCCTGTAGAAGTACTTAGGCTCATTGATGACTAATTTGAACTAGAGCTTGAGCTAGTTTGAACTAAAGTAGAAAAGCATTTGTAGTACGACATCATCTTTAATATCATCAACTCCAGTGCCAGGAAGAAAGTGGCAGAAATAAGACTCAAATCCAAGCCTAACTGCAAACCTGGGAACTTAGATTACTTCTTAAGACTCCATGTCCTTATTTATTAACTATCGATATTAGGAGTAGCTACTCCTTAGAGTGACTCTGAGGATTAAATGTGATAACACACATAGAGCTCTGAGGACCATCCCTGCACATAGACAGGGCTCAATGAATATTCAGTGACTCTTGTTGAGTGAAAAATTCAATATATATATAGTCTAATAAAAGTTACTGATGATGAATAATTCAATAAGCACTATTAAGGAAAAATAACATATAGATGATACCATTCTTCATGGCTCTTGATCTTGTCAAGGGTAGAGATAACTGTTTAGAAGAAGGAAAAACCTGCAAAAGCAATTAAAAATCCCAAGCAAACAAAGGCCCAGTGGAACCAGAGACAATGGTGAGATTCTTTGAGGTGGCTCAAGACTAGGAGGCAAGACATCCGACTAGCCCAGACTCTGATGTTAATTAATGTGTAGGCAACACATCACTCCTCCAAGCCAAGGTGTATTTTAACTTTAGGATAGCCTCACCTGGATGACTGGCCTTGGAGTTTCTTTAGCTCTTGGGCTTTCTCTGATGTCACAATATATAAGTTGACAATGTCTAAAGATCCTCCAACCCCAATGGCTCTAGATTAAAAGTTTGATTATGTTCCTGCAGTCTGGGCAGAACACTCAACTAAAGAACCCAGATAAACACCTTTCCAGCCAAGACTCAATACTTCTGGAAGGATGGAAGTCACATTTGTTTTAAGAGGGGTCAGTACAGCAATGACCTTCTATAGAAAGTAGAAGCTATCAAGATGTGGTAGCTCCAAATTGCAACAGGATTGCGAATCACCTCCGAGAGAAGGAAAGACCTTCGAAATACCTCTCTCCTCCTCCTCCTCCTCCTCCTCCTATATTCCAAGGTCCACCCTTCCCCAGAGATGTCCAAAAAGTTTGGTCACAGATTTGGGAAATATAGTCCTGCTCTTCTTCCCCAGACTCAAGGAAGCCTCCCTTTTTGGAGTTGATATCTTCAAAACCCAGCAAGGGGCAGGCACTGGTGATACACAGTGGTTGTTTCACTCAAGTTTTTTGCTGCTGTGACTAAAACACCCACCAGAACAACTGTAGAGGAGGAAAAGTTTATTTGAGGGCTCATAGTTTCAGAAGTCTCAGTCCATAGAAGGGCGGCTCCATTCCTCAGGGCTCAGGTGAGGCAGGAATAACATGTTGGAAGAGTGTGGCAGAGGGAAGCAGCTCACATGATGATTAGGAAGCAGAAAGAGACTCCACTCTCCAGATACAAACTGTATACCCCATGCCCATGCCTCCAATGAGCCACTTCCTCCAGCCACAGCCCACCTACCTCCAGTTACCACTCAATTAATCCCACCAGGGATTAATTCACTGGTTAGGTTAAGGCTATAACCCAATCCTTTCTCCTCCAAACCTTTTTTCATTCTCTCACACATGAGCTTTTGGGAGACACTTCACATCCAGATCATAATAGTAATGCTCAGTATGATTTAGAGCCCTCAATCAAGAGATTGTGTAAATTAAATTGCACAACAGAAGCCCCATGTTTAAACAATCCCACTGATCCCCTTGGCTAACAGGACCTCCTGCCCAGGAATGGCCCGCAGGGCTACCCCATGAGCAAATCCCAACATTACTCATGACTTTAGTCCATTGCTGAGGGCCATTACCAAATAGGTATGACGCATCATAATCCTTGCCAGTGTACCCCATGTTAAATGGACTTGCCTTGGAAATTTGCTGCGACCTTGCTTGTGTGCTTTAGTAAGATGACCCTGCTCAAGGTGATCGAGGGTGGATCCAGGTTTGAGGAAGTATCCTGCAGGTTTGAGGAAGTATCCCGGTCCTTGGGTTTAAGGCGTTTCCCCGTTTAAGAATATGGGTTTTAGGGAAGTTGAGGTTGAAGATTATTGCTGCTGGGATTAGGGTGTTCCTGCGGCTTGTTGAGTTCTCGAGAGATTAAAATGGGATTTGGAAAAAGCCTGGTGGAGTAGGATTTGGGATCGGACATATTGGAATTGCCCCTGAACGTGTGTGGAGGCTGGTGTGAGATCGGGAATAAAGAATTGCTGTTTGAACCTACAAAGCTGTGGTGCTTCCTGATTCTGGTGCCCCCCAAGACATCGGCAGTCCATTTCTAGTTGGACATTGGGAGACCACTCTCTCAAATTAGAGCCATTTCAATCTAATTTCCTCTCTACATCCCAAGGAGAATCAAGAGCCAGCTTGGGCACTCATGAAAATGTTCTCAAATATATCAAAATAAATGGAAGAAAAAACCCTGGGTCCCTTGCTATCCTTCAGGGCCTGCCATCTCTGACTGGGGAACTCTTCTGGCAGTGGCTAGGTGGATCTCCAGCACTCTGACTCATAATTCCTCCCCCAACACAAGGTGGCAGTCCTTGGGGCCTGTACTTTCTAGGCATAAAATTAACAAGAGCAGTTAAGCTGTATCAAGTCCAATTACATATGGGGCAAATGAGATAAGCTCAGCCCTTGACCACTATGAGGAGGAGGAGTTTAGAAAGTCCCCTCATAGGGACATCTACTGGGTCCCTGATACCAAGGCTCTTTTTAAAACTTACCAGCAGATGCTGGCTGCTCTGAGGGGTCAGGTGTCAACTCAGATCTCCAGGCTCGAGGCTTGGTGTCTCATGTATATTTCCTGGAAAGTGTCCTGAGCTAACTCCAAGTGGGCAACGGGTGTGGAAGGACCCCAAGGGCAGCACATCTCAGTCTTCTAGCCTAGCCCTCCCAGGCTTCCCAGCACTATGTTTCATACAGAAAATAATGTTCCTGAGCTTTGGTTTCTTTTTAGGTTGTTCATTTGCCACTTCTTCTAGACATAGGCTGAGGAAAATCAAGGCTTCCTGCAGTAGCTGTCACAGCCTCTGAAGGAGCAGAGTTCCCTATCCCATCACAGTACCAGCCCTGAGTCTCATTTCTGCCCCACTTCACATTGGCTTAACAACTAAGGTGCCCTTAAACTCTAATGTGTTGCTCTCTCTGAATTGTCTGAGAAGGAGTCAATGTTTGAAGGCTTTGTCTGCTGATAAGGATTGAGAATGGGATGATAACCTTCAAGAGCTAAGAACAGAGCTGTCATGAGACCCAAAGATGAGACAGTCTGGATGGTGTGGGGGTGTACAACCAAGGAGGGCAGCTGAAAGTAGATAATTGGGCTAAATATAATGAATACAGTTATCAAGCACACCAAAGGGTTAAACACTGCATATGTGTGCCTGGTTAGTCCTTTCAGTAAAGGTATAAAGAAGGGACCAAGACAGAGTGGTCTTCAGGACCACTGTTCAGGAAACAGGCTGAAATGGGTTCTAAGATCTGCCCAAGGACACATCTGATGAGAAACAGAATCAGGGCCCAAACTCAAGGCAGTATGATACCAAACAGTCTGCCTCCCAGGGAAACCTGAGTGAAAAGGTAAGTTCTCATGTCCTGGAGCATTCAGAGGACACTATACAGTGTAAAGGAAAGTTCTAGATGGGATGGGAAAGTGGTTCTCAACCAAGGATGGTTCCCCCATAGGACAATGTCTGGACATACTTCTGATGGCCATGAATGGTCATGAATGAGGGAGTGATGTTGGTATCTAGTGGACTGAGCAAAGATACTGCTAAACATTTTACCAGGTGAAGGACAGTCCCCCACAATAAAGAATCATGTGATCCAATAGGTCAACAGTCTTGAGATTGAGAAATTGCAAGAGTGTTTGTAAGATCTTTTCAGAATGAAATGAAAGGACTTAAATTTTCCCTCTGGCTGCATAGGTGGAGTTCAATTCCATTACCCAGTGTTTCTCAAGGAGAGGCAGGGAGGGGACGAGGATGTCATACCCACGTCGAGATAACCCCTTTAAAAACCCTTTGTCTTGTCATGCAAAAAACCCCAAAGAAATTACCTGTATGTTGCCTCTTCTTCCTGAATACCTGCCAATCTCATGCTCTCAGTATGAACCTACACCTTCGCAGCTAGCTACCGAGTCACAGGGTCCTGGGGAACTAGGCACAGTGGACTCTACAGAACTCAAAAGAAGAGGGTGAAAATGGGTGCAATCTGGCCAGTTTAATGAAAAAATCACTGCAATGAATGTCCAATTGGTAAAAGTGAATTCCCTGAAAGGCCAATTTTCTAAAAGCTAATACCCAGGAAACCAGTGCTTAGATCGATTTGCTAAGTGCCCAATTCACTAAATTCACTAAGTTAATATGTTGGGATGTTTAATGGAAACATTTATCCACTTGATTTGTGCATGTAATGGAAAGCTCTTTGGCACAGTCTACTTTTTAACAGAATTTTCTTCTAACTAATTCTGATTTCTTTTGGATGGTTTTGAACTGAAATTAAAATTTAAATTACACTTTAAAATAATGTCATTTTACAATTCTGTTTTATTTCAATTGATTTTTTAAGTTAACTTATTTTAGTTTTGAATTAAAGTTAATTGGAAATTTACATCAACTTCTTAGAAGCTTGCAGAAAGGTCCAAATGAAAGGGACTTGAAGATGCTCAGAAGAGATTCCCCACACAGGTCAGGAAAGGATCAATTTAGAAAATACATGGACAATATCACATTTGAAAGTGTGCTACTAATGGCTGGAAATAATGAGCCAAAGTGGATTGACTATCCAAACAGAAAGCTAAAAATGCAAAAAGATCAGCAAAAAACCAAGGTGACATTTAAGAAAAGATTTCTAGTTGCTGAGCTGATTTATCAAAAAGGGACAATTTCACCTTTACTGCAAAATGTGGATTTTTATGTTACCGTCTCCCAAGTCAGTAGATTCTAGTCACTCTTTTACAAATACAATGCCTCAATTTTTTTTTAAGTAATGAGAATTTTTAGCCACTTCTGTTTCTTATCACATTGAAATACCACTTGCCATCTTTTAAAACATTAAACATTTTTTAGTTGTGTTTGCCAATTCCTCTAACAGCATATCCGCCTCAATTATGCATTCCCTAGCAATTCAATATTTAAACTTAATTTTATTTTTACATACAAAAACATTGAAAATATATCAGAATTTCAAATTAAATTTCAATTTAAAGTAAATCTTGAACACATAGAAAAATCAGTCATTTATATTTAAATTAGAAAACAAACTCAATCAGTTTTTGATTAGAATAAATTAGGATTTATATTCCAGAACACACAAAGAAATTTGTAGGTAGCCATCAGCCCCCAAAGTTCCATATACATATTAGCAACGATTGAAAAGTTATCAAGTGAAATGCCGGAAGTTTGGTACTAATGATAAAATGTTTCTGTTGAGGGTGGGGGATTCCAAGGATTGAACTCAGGGGCACTCAACCACTGAGCCATATCCACAGCCCTATTTTGTATTTTATTTAGAGAAAGGATCTCATTGAATCATTTAGTGCCTGGCTTTTGCTAGGCTGGCTTTGAACTCATTATTCTCCTGCCTCAGCCTCCTGAGCTACTGGGATTATGGGTGTGCACCACTGTGATCAGCAATAAAATGTTTCTTCATGTCATATTATTAGTCAGAAAATGAGACATTCATGTTATTTGTTAAAAGATTTCTTGGTAAAGTGGCTAAATGATCAAATGTTACAAAATATCCAATTTTGGTATAACTTGGCATATTAGTCAATAGGTAAATTGATTATTTTGCAAATTGGCTTTCTAATAAATGCTTTTCAGGAAATTGATTCAGTCTTAAGAATACTTGAAATCTGGAAAGAGAGGAAATTTCAGGACCAGGGCTTAAACCTTGGTGGCAGATCTTGGGGAACAGAGTCACTTGGATAAGCAGCATTTCTGAAGTTTCACATCATACATGAACAGCATGCTGGGTGATTGTGCAGAGGCAGAGGTACAGGGTAAGTTCCTGACTCCAAGCCCCCTCCTTGTGAAGGATACATCAAAACTACCAAGCTTCACCAATGCAAGCTACCGAGTGTATGTGGTGGCAGCAAATGATGAATACAGATTACCATTACCAAAGAAGTTCAAAGGAGCTACAGACAGACCAGTAACAGCCATTGCATCACCAGGGAAGAGAATGCACCTAGATCTCATTCCCCTCCTCGGTTGGTTATATTGGTATTTTGTTCATCAGAGGACTAAGTATGGCACCTCCAGATTACATGATGTATCAGTTCAACCAGGAAAGGGAATTTTCCCAATTCAGTGGATCCATGTTGTAACAAGGACTAAGGGTTCCAGTCCAGAGGCTGGACTTGCCTCTGCTCAGCCAACACGAGGTGTCACTCCACAGCTGCAGAGGGGAAGGGGACAGCCAGGTCCTGAGCCCTCCCAGGGATACTGTGCTTGACTCCTTTCGCATGTCCTCTCCTTTGCTCCTCAGCAACTCTATGAGTAAACAACTCACAGATTATATCCCCAGTGCAGACTCTTCCATGTCTCCTTTCCAATATCCCGTTGGCAATGCTGTGTTCATTGCCTTGCAATGTTTGTTCCCCACGTGGCCTTCCCTGGCCTCCAATAACAGCCCTGGCAGCATCATGTATACGCTGTGTCAGGATGCTTGACTTAGCACATAATAAATCATATGTGCCGCAGCCCGGCTGCAGCAAACTAGTGGGGGGTGACGAACAACTTGTGTAGATTGATACAGCAGGAGAGGGAGCCGTTTATTGTAGGACAACAGAGGTATTTATATAGTCCATACAGCTTATCTTAATTAGCAGAAACTAGATACATCAGTCAACCAATAAGAAATCTCCACACTTAATGGCTCACTGGCCTTACTTCACAAACCACCCCCTCTGGCAAAATGCCAGGCGCCATCCAGACTTGTTTACAGATCCTAACACATATGGAATCAGAGGACCAGGGTAGGTTTCTGGTTTCACTAGTCAGTATATGTCAAGCACCTCACACAGATTATATAGAGCCAAAATACAGTGTTTCTTCAATGATGCAACTAATGACTAATTGAACTATTTTGGTAAGTATCATGATTTTTCTTCAGAAGATCATAAAACTAAGGAAAAGAGATTAAATAATCAACTCAAGGACATACAGTTAGTAAGGGATTGAAACCCAGCCTCTCAGGATGGTTCCACTGTGCCATATGAATATTTGCTGAGCACCTACTGAATCCTAGGCACACTACTAGGACCCATATAATTTTCCCAACAGTTTTGTAAGACTATTATTTTCACTCACAATTTAGAGATGATAAAATGGAAGAACAGAAGCCAAAAACAGAGAGAAGTGACGGAAAAGGAATTTGAACCCAGTTTTTTTGACTTCCTGTCATTCCACTATATATTAATGATAACATCATTACTATATAACACATATATTTTAGACAGGAAGAGATATCTCATGTTTTTGTTTAATTTATGAATGGTAAAGATGAGGTTCTGAGAAATTAAATAACCTGTCTGAATATTCCTTCAGAAGATAATAAAACTAAAGAAAAGAAAGTCTCACAGCTTGTCAGTGGCAGATCTTAGTGAAGGCTTAGCCTGTGTCATCCAATATGGTGGCCACTTGCCACACAAATTAATTAAAATTAAATAAAACTTACAATTAACTTATATTTAAGTTAATTGTTAATACTGTTGAAAAAAGAAGAACACCTGACCTCAAGGTCATTGGAAAACAGGTTGACTAGTCCTGCTGTCAGGCTCAGAGGGAAGATTGTTAACAAGCTCTGTTGCAATTGTTCATTCTCTCATTTATCATACGGTACACAGTAACAGATTTGTATTATCGTTTGTTAATACTTTTCATTTTTCAAATAAAACTTCTGTCATTTAAAAAAAAATAAGTTTCATGGACTCACCAGCCACATTTCAAGTGCTCAATAGCCACTTGTGACCACCATACTCCAGAGCACAAATATAGGACATTTCTACCACTGCATAAAGTTCCATAGGACAGTGTCAAATCCTTACTACTTCAGAACAGCAGCAGAGGATGCCCTAGGAGCTTATCAGAAATGCAGACTACCAGGTCACACTCAGACCAATGGAATCACAGTCTGCATTTTGACAAGACCCCTGGGAAATACGTGTGCACAGTGAAGTTTGAGAAGCACTGACTTTACTCCCCAACACACTCTTCACTTTGCAGATGAGAAACTGAAATCCAAAAATACAAACCAACTTGACTAAAACCACATAAAGGTGGAGCTGGGGCCAGAAGCCAGGACTCAAGCCTCGGCCATTCTGCTTGTGAGTAGGCACCAGGCCAGAGAGGCCTTGGTGGCGCCTGGCAGTGGAAGGAGAAGGGTGCTGATGGCTGCCTCCCTGCCACTGCAGATAAGCAGATGACAATGACAACCCAAGGAGAAGTGGTCATGTTGGGGTCAGGAAGATCCAGAGACCTGCGAAGGGAGGGAAGCTGGCTTTGGATACCTGTTGAACAAGAAGCCACAACAGAGAGTCTCCAGGCTGAAGCAAGAAGTGCTCTCCTGAGAGGCCAGGACTGCTGCCCACAGAGCAATGATGAATCCACCTCTGTGCCATGTGAGAGCTTGGGGAGTGCCCTCTCCTAGTGGGGGATCATTTCCACTTGGGAGCTGCCCATCATGGTACTACCAAAGACTTCTCTCTTTTGGGTCCTCCTTATCCCCAGGCAGGAGTCTTGGGTCACCCATTCAAGCTCTTAGATTCATTTAGCAGAAATGGTCACTTAGTTGATCAGAGCTAGCAAGACTAACTTGCTAAAAATAGACAGGTTCTGGGTGTGAGAGGCTTTAAGACTCTTCCAACAGCCCCAGCTTCCTGCAGCCTCTTTGGGGCAAATTTTGGGCCTGGTCAATAGAGGATAAAGTACTCGAGAATTAGGGTTCTTTCCTAAACTAGCTGTGTTGGTTGTGTGACTCTAGAATAGTATCTCGTGTGTGTGTGTATATGTGTGTGTGTGTGTGTGTGTGTTGTGTGTGTGTGTGTGTGTGTGTGTGTGTGTGTGTGTTCCTGGGGATTGAACCCAGGGCCTTGTGCATGTGAGACAAACACTCTCTACCAACTGAGTTATATCCCCAGCCCTAGAACAGTGCTTCTTCTGCCGACTGAGAGCAGTTCTAGATATGCTCTCCACCTGCACTGTCTGTGCACATGTGGCTATTCAGCATTTAAACATGGCTAGTGCTGAAGTATGGGACCTGAACTTTTCATGTTAGCTTGTTTCAATTTAAATAGGCCACATGGGGCTATTGGCTATCATATTGGACAACACAGCTCTGGGCAAATCTTTTCTCCTCTTTGGAACTCAGATTGCTCAACTGTAAAATGAAAGTGATGGACTAGGTGGGCAGATTCCAACTCTGAATGACATCCAAGGGAACAGGACTCTTTGGTTCCCTTGCAGGCAATAGTCCATTGCTGGGTGGTGTCTGCCAGCTATTCTGTCCTGGGCTGCTACCTACCTTTGATGGTTTCTACCAAATATAGATCCAAACTGTGTCCATCTTGATGTTTTCAATTTAACTATTTAAAAAAAAAATAATAAAGAAACAAATATTTGCCCTTTGCATTTATCAGGATTTTTTTGTGTTTAACTGATACAGAATTTTAACACATATTATGGGTTTAAAACATGGCCACAATTCATTGATAGTTTCTATTGAGTTGACAGGTCCATATCTCCTCCCTTTAAATGTGAGTAGCTTTATGACATCAGAAGAACAAGGCTTGATAATGGCTAAAGATGGGTTTTACAAAGCCATGCAACTACACTGTTCACTGGGACACTCCCTCTTGAGTCTTCACCTGGGATGCTCAGGTTTGTGTCCTGGAATGCTTCACAGAGTTCCTCTGCACTTGGGCAGCTGCTTAAACTCTTTAGCTTCTTCTGCAAATGGTATTCTTGTTGTGGTGATGGGAATATGCTTGAGCAGCCCTTATCTGTGGAAGGCCCTTTAGGGAATGGATTGAAATCAAATACAGTGACTACATATGCCACCAGCATTGTTCTTCGTGGTACATGCTCATGGACACAGTGCTTGTAAAGTGTTTTTTCGTTTGTTGGTTGGTTGGTTGGTTTTTTGTGTATGTTTAATGATGTGAATGTAAAGGGTTAAAGTGGCATTTTAGCCTTATGTCAGAAAATAGCCATATTGTATATGCATTTGTCTCCATGCTCTGAAAATTGAAACAGCTCACCTGTTTAGATGATGGCAGTGGTATTGTAATTAAAAATATGGGTGCAAATTCCAGAATGTACTCTGCTCCAGATGATGACTTCAAGATCTGGAGTCCCAGCTGTGGCCCTGTACCTCTCACTGCATCTCACATTAGGCCATTTGGTCCAGAAGACACCTTCTGAGTACCTTCTTGTCTTTGGAGCTGTCTCCTGATCTTTGACATCTATTAGAAATGACCCTTTGCTTGTCTTCTCTCTCTAACCCCATTATCTATCACAGCTCCCAGGTGGGAAGTTCTACATGCCCAACTGCAGCAGGATCTCTGCTCTCTCACTGTTTCATTCTCTCCTTCTCCCTCTCACACACACACTCTTCCACATTTCTCATTCCAGTTAAATCTTTACAGATGCTAAAATAGGGATAACCAACCTCTTAGAATTAAACTATTCTCTTTCTATTCAGTACTGTGCCTTAGTTACCATTTCTCTTCTTGCATTTCGTGTGGGGAAATGTCATGAATGGCAGAGAGAGGAGGGGGCAGGAAGAAGAGATGGCTCTCAGAATAAGCACCAAGGGAGTGGCTGCTAGGCTGCCCTGCAGAACACAGAGTCACCACATCCACAACACTACCATCCCGAAGGGCCCCTCTCTCTTCCAAAGACTGAAATCAGCAGGCTTCATCAGTAAGGGTGAACCAGTGGTGTGGAGAGAAGGAACTCTATCTCTGGAATTCCTTCTTCTCTGTGGTCCAGGAAACTCAGAAAGGGCAGGGCACTACTCCATTTATCTTCCCAGACAAGTCTTGGGTACCTGACACGGCCTGGGATCCTATGTTCCTCCTCTGATTTCCCTGTCACTAGGAGTTTGGTAACTCTAGGAACCCAAGAGAGGCTCTGAGTGGGGCAGCAGAGTGAGTTGGGAGGAGTGTGTCCCTGCCCTGGAGCCCTGGAGGAGGGAGCTGAGCAGGCAACTCTGCTAGCAGCAGTGGGGGAGGAGGGGGTGAAAGGAGGGTGTTGTATTCAAGAATGCAGGGGGAGGGGGTTGGAGGCGTCAGCCTTATGTTTTTGTTATTTCTGATTTCTCAGGATGGGCTCAATTTGGGGGCTGGCCTGAGGTAGAAGTGGAATGAAGAGAATAAGAAGGCAGTACAGGAATGAACACTCTGATATTTCCCCCTGGCTTTACCAGGCTCTCACCTTACCTTTCAACCTAAGAAGGGGTTTCTCAGAGTGGACAGAGCCTCAGGACCCCTCTGGCACTGGGATTTGGCTTAACTTCTCTTGACTGCTCACAACTTCTTTAAGCCTCACTTTCTCTGAAAAACTAGCTATGCCACTTTAAAAAGTCATGGTGAAGATTAAATAAGATAATAGGGTCTAGATGCCTTAGCAGAGCACCTGAGCAGAGGACATTCTCTGTTAACTTTCTCTTCCCTTTCCCTTCTCACCACCTTCCTTCACGTCCTCTCAGCCCCAAAACAGCCAGAGAAAAGCCACAGGCAGAGGACAAGTTGCTGCAACACTAGTTCAAGGCACATAATCACCATGAAGTCAACCTTAATAGGTGATTTTTATTTTGCATCTGTCTTGAAGAGCTCGACTCCTTTCAGCTGGATGACTTCACTCACTTCAGGAGCAGTTGAGTGAGATCAAAAGCAAAAGCACCTTTTATGCCCAGCTCAATTTGGAAAGCTGCAAACTAAGGTAAATGATTTGCCCACAGCTGTTCATGTTGAGCAGTGAACAAAGTGAGGTAACCATGGGTTATTCTTCAGGGACTGCTGCGCCCCTCCCCTGACTCAGGCAATGGCAAGGCCCTACTGAGGTGGATGGCGCAAGGCATCCATCCTCTGGAGGAGCGCAGTATGTTTCTGGGAATGGGCTGATTTGTTTTTGTATTCCTTTAATAAGTATAGTTGTGATTTCTCATATGACCATTAAGTATGAAGGAAAAATCATGACTTTCCCAATAAATGCAACTACTTCTAAAGCATAGATCTGTTTGCACTAAATGCAATGATTCAGCTGTGGAGTGTAAATTGTTAATGTCTAATGAAAAACTCCCTGTATTCCTGTCAAGGAAGTTTTTGAGAAATTAAATTAAAATCTAAAGAAGAAAAATTAATGTTAAGAAGATAGATTAGTGCTTAGTACTGGGCAACTTGTTCTTGTTCCTGTGCACAATGGTTTGTGCTCTTACTTTTGTTTGATTAAAAGTAATAACAAATCAACCACTTGCTGTAACCATGGCACCAGTTCCAGTCAGTAAGTCAAGAAAGAATAGTCAAGGTATAGGCCAATAGTTTGGGACATTTGTAACTATTATTAAAAGTTAACTAAGCAGAAACAGCTCAAAAGAAAACGCGAACTGAAAGTACAAATGCTTGCTTATGCATAAGCCAAGAAACATTATTCTATTCGAATTGTAACTACGTAATATTTTGTTTCTTTGAATAATGATTCCTGTTTTGTAACCACAAAATACTGTAAGCCTGCCAAAATGAAAAGTATATATGATCAACTTCACAAGTAAAGATTGGGATCAACACCTTCACTTTGGTGTCTGTTTTGTTTCTCCACCCCCTCTTTCGCCGACTCCTCACCATCCATTCATCGCCTGAGACCCCCTGTTGGAGCTGGTCTCCGACAAGGGACAACCAGAATTTTCAAAGGTTCTTCGGTCCCCCAAGGAAGAAGTGGGCTGTATTCACTTTGTATCATTTGCTGAGACCATCGTCCTGCATGCATGTGTGCAGGATTCCAAAGGCTTACTGAGAAGGTCTAGCTCCCAGAGCTCCACACAGCTAGTGAGTCACAGAGTCTTGGGGAGAATGTGCCCCAAGGCAGAAGCTCTCCAGGGATGCAGTTTTCATCCACCCAAGAACCACTTCCCTGTAGCCTGGCTATTAGACAATGGCATACATTTGGAATGCCCAAGTGCTTGTAAAAGATTATTAGTAAGTAAGAGTGGATGATGATAATTAATTACGCACCATTAAAAAGAAAGTCCCTGGAGCAAAAGCATCAAAGGCAATATTTTACTGAGTTGACAATTTCTTTGGCTCTGCAACAAGATGACTCCTTGTCCTGCATCTTTTGTCTGCTCCTTTCTCTCCTATTCTGGCTTAAGGAATGCATCTTGACTTTGGACAACTTCTTTTAATTCCCACCTTTCTCCCCATACCTGATCCAGTAATCATTATTATTAAAACTTCACACCAGGGCCACAGACCTATTTCACAGCATGCTTTGATGGATTCATTTATGGTTACTCTCCTATTTTACTTAAGTCTAAATCAAAAGAAATGCACTTAGAATAAAGAACAAAATCTCTTGCCAGCTCACATGGAGAAGATTGTAGAAAGCAGACCACCAAAGACATAATCTATCTCCTCCTCAACAAACCTACCAGTGGGGAGGAAAGGTCAACCAAGGAAATGGGTTAGGGCTCCTGCCTGAAGAAATCAGAAGTCCAGACCAGAAAACCCATCTGAAAATCCCTCCAAACTTTGTCTAAGAGATACACCCCCACGTCTTTAGAAAATTTTACTTCATGATTCTTTGGCAATATCTTTTCTTGTCCTGTAGATCCTAATCAGTAGACTTGGGACTGGGAAAGGTCTCTGTTCACTGAGTAAAGCTGACCACAGAGAGAACATCTCAGAATCTCATCATGGTCAATCTGAGAAGGAATCAATGCCCGCATCTAGCAAACAGAGTACAGAGGCTGTGGAATCAGGGAGCTGAAAAGACTCTGCACTTTCTGGCCTTGTGACCTGGAATCTCTCTAGATATTAGTTTCCTTATCTATAAGAAAAAGCAGTTGGGAAGTTGGGAGGAGATCATTGATATGTGTCTGCACCTAGCTCAGCTTCTGGGCATGGTGCCTTCTGCCATATTATATAATTACCATCTTGTAAGGATGGAGAAAGAGCCATGAAACAAGTCAAATTCCATTACATCCTCGTACCCAGAAAACTGTCTGGACTTTTGTAGACACTCAATACATATTCGTTGAATAAATCAATGTGATCACATCTTTTTTTTTTTTTTTTGGCTGGAGTATTTAGAATGTTGGTAGATTGACATTGGTAAGAGCCATCTGGATATATAGGAAGTGCTTTCCCATTGGCAAGTTGCAGAGATCTCAACAATCCACAGATGACCTTTTAGGATTGGTTAGTACTCAGACTTCCACAGAATAACCTCACAAAACATTGTGGAGGGTTGACAAGACTGGATGGAGATAGAACTCCATCAGCTTATTCTGGAGAAGTGCTCATGTGCTTGGAGGGTGTCTCCAGAAACCACCAGCCCAACACTATCCTATTAGTCATGATGATCATTGATAGTGGTTGGCATGGGAAAGCTCTTAATCTCCATGTTTTAGCACAGTGAAAGCTTAATTCTCACTCACTCAAAATCCAATGTGACCTGGAATGAGTTCTCCAACTAGTGACTAGCGTCCAGCTGTCTTTTCCACCTGTCGTGGTTGGCCCAGCAAGGTAAAGAGAGATGGCTGTAGCACAGTGGCTTTTCACTACTTGGACACTAAAGTGCACACACCATTTATGATCAAGCCATTGGACAGAAGTGATCATATGGCTCCAGTTCAACTGCAAAAGGAGCATGGGAATATCCCATGAGCACTGTCTCCCCCACTCCAGGAAACTCAGCAGATGGGGATTCTGCCGTCTCACCACACTGAGTGCCAGAGATTGTGTCCCTCCTCTCTCTCCTTTAATGCTTTTACTGGAGGGTGCTAAGGCAAGCTTTTAGATAAGATTCACAAACACAGGGGCCTAGGGATCCCTGGGAACCATTTCTCCTTTGCTGATTATTCATATTTTCTCCTTTTTTCAGATGGAGAATGACTTTCAGACTGGTTGCTGATACAATCTTTCTGGTATCTCTTTCTGGTATCTCTGTATCTCTGTTTGCTGGTTCTCTTCCCACTAACTCAGCTGAAAGTCAAAGACCACAGGAAACCCAGTGCCCCTCTCATCTCAGTTTCTCTGGAAAACTCAGGCCCCCATAGTTTCTGGAAAGTATAGAGACAGCCAGTTTCAACCTAAATTCTCCTTCTAATTCTCCTTGCCCTGTCTGTCAGACTGGGGACAACTCCCATCAGTTTGACAACCTCAGAGACCTTTATCACTGTTCAGAGAGGCCCCAGCCTGCAGGTGAAAGTCCAGTTCCTTGTGACCAGCTTTTAATTTTCTGAAAGAGAGAAAACAAAGCTAGCTTGAGGCATCTAGGGGGAAGAAACATGCAATTTAAAGCCCTAGGTAATAAAAAGGTAGGCCTATATTTCAGGCTGTGACTAGGCCAAGTTTTCTACATGAGTGTGAAGCTCTGGCAATCCTGAATGGCCCAGCCCCTTGGCTGTGGCCCAAGCCACACTTCCGTTACCTTCCCAATGCACCCCTTACCATCCCCAGCTCTCTGACTGCCTTCCATCTCTTTGGCCTCCCAGAGACCTAGAATTTTACTGCAGCAAACATATTAAAAGTCTTGTAAAAATTGAATCCAAACAGAAGAAAAGGAGAGACCAAGCTTATTAAACTCCCCTTCAGCCGGCTGCACGGATTCTTTCAAGTCCACTGTTGGATTTCTTTGAGGTCTCAGTACATGCTGATTTGCATGGCTGGTTTAGCGGACAGGGGAAGGAGGTAAGAAAAGCTTTGCGCTGGATAAATAAAAACCTCTTTGTTAATTAAGGAGCCACCGACAAGGCCGTGGCCTATATCAGGCAGCCTACACAGAAGGCTTGATTCTTCTGGAACTGAAAACAAGGAAACGGAGACACTTCCCCCATCACACTGCATAACTTTGTTCAAGGGCAGCTAAGTTATTCCCTGCTACTACATCAGCTGTGAGAGCCCTGGGATGTGTTAGGGTTAAAATAAAACTCAAGCCCCAACAGATATTTCAAAAAAATAAGGTGTTAGTTTGTCTAAAACAGTTTCTCTCCTACCTCTTCTCCCTGGGGGTAGGGTGGGGGGGAGAACCCAAATCATTAATTTTCTATCCAGCCTTTTTTATACTTTCCTCTCCTGTCCTTTCCAAACAGTCTAATCTGAATGATTTTATGAGTAATCCACCCAAGATAGCTTGAGAATGTTGATTGGAAAAGGACCTAAGGTGACACCCAAAGCGCAGACATCCACAAGATCTTACATATGGCTCCACCTAGGTGATAGCTAGTGCTGTTTTGCAAAAGATCTTTGCATTCCAAAGTTTATATCAGTGATCATGTCCCACCCCTCAGCCTCCCTGTACCATCCTCACCTGGGCTTCCAAATCAGAAAGGCTAGGTCAGAGTTCCAGGTCTTCCCCAACTATAGACAGCTTATATAACTGCCTAAGACTCTTTTTCTTGTTTGTTTGATGCAAGAAGACTATTAAATATTGGGGGTTAAATGCAGCAGTATGTAATGTCCCTAACACATTCTAGATAATCAGTCAATAAAACATGAAAGAAGAGGCATCATGAAATCATGTTGTCATTATTCATATCATCTCCAATTCCCTCTTCAGATCCCTTGAACAGAGCCAATTTATCCCCAAGGGACCTTAGCCCTTTCTAAATAACCTAAGAGGTAAAGTAGAATAATTAAACTTTCCAAAGAGATGTGAATAGGACAAGAAGGATTATGATAGCCTGAGGTCACTACAGGCTCAAACTAAGGCCCTGCCTTACAAAGAATTTCCCCTCTTTCGTGCATTTGAGTTCATGTATATGATCATCCTTGTGCTAAGCATTGCTCTGTACAAGTTTTGTGTTGTAAGAATCACAACTCTGCTGTTTACTGGGACCCTGACTGCCATATTGTTTGCAGTCTATCCCCTGAGATTTGGTCACTATGCTGATGTAAAAACCTCCATAACATTTCTAGTCTCAAAACAGATGACAGGCTGGGTGTGGTGGTACACACCTGTCTGCCCAGCCTCAGTGATGGCCAGGCACTAAGTAACTCAGTGAGACCCTGCCTCTAAATAAAATACAAAATAGGGCTGGGGATGTGGCTCAGTAGTTGAGTGCCCCAGAGTTCAATCCCCAGTACCAAAAACAAAAACAAAAACAGATCACAGAACCTCTTAGCCCTGGGCAGACACTAGGCTTGCCATTTTGGAGCCTCACAGAAATCCACACCATAGACTTCTGGGTAATAAAGAGCTCCAGTCAAGTTACCTATCCTGCGGACCCTCCCATGAAACTGTGCTTGACTTAGCCTCAAGGTTTCTCCTACTGGGTAGAGGCTGTCCTTGAAGGAGCCTGGTCTGAATACCAAATCTGTTAACACAAAATCCATACACCATTGCTTACCCTCTCCTACATCTGCTAATTCCCAATGGCTATCCTAAAGTTATCCTGTAGTCTTCCTCTTTCTATATCACACTAGTAGAGGGATATGTCTGATACTCAGCAAAGGATCCTTGTGAGGCTGAGAATGTGCAAGTTGAAGGTCCATGGATTTTGAGCAAGTACTAGCAAGTAAATGCTAGCATGTCTAATCTTTTTATAAGCTTTGTGCTCATTTTCCTAAACCCAGAAAACAGCATGTTGAGGCCAAAATGCCAGCTTGCTTGATCTCGTGCTTTCAACATTTATGTGTCTAAAGCAACCAAGATATATGCCCTTATGTTCTCACTACAGGTATTCCCTGAGATCCCGTCTTTTCTGTCCTACTCTATCCTGATGTTTTGTCCCCTGACATGCCGTGGGACCACTGCATAAGCACAATGCCAGTGCAAGATTCAAGTTTTCAATTTTTGCTTCCATTCTGATTCCAAATTATATTTAGGGCTTAAAGTCTGCCAGCCCACAAGAATGTCAGCCTTAGAATTAGATGTTTTATAGATTAGAATATTATCAAGAAATAAATTTAGCCACATTGGACTCCGGAAGGAACTACCTACACGATCTAGGAGTCTACCTTCTCCTAGACCTCTGTTTGTCAAATAGTTTGAAGAACAACTCCATTCGAATAACTTGGAGCATTTGTCAAAATGTAGATTCCTGGTTCTCTGGACCAGCACCAACTGAATCAGAATCTCTCAGCCTGGAGCCCAGACATCAACACTTTAAACAAGCTTCCAAGGTCATTCTTGAGAACATTAAAGTTTCAAGACCTTACCTGTCTGGATAATGAAGCCTGCCTCTTCTGCCACCCTTAGCATCTTGACATCTATCACGTATTTCACTGCATAATAATCTACTGCATGTCTGCCTTATCCATGTGAACTTTGTTATGGATAAAGGTATGAGAAAGAGACCCTGTGGAGGAACCAGAGGGTCTTGAGATGGGGACATATAGCATCAGTAATATTTTCTAGGATGATCGTGAGAATTTAATGAGTTGAGCACCATATACAAAGCACCCAACAAAAGTGTTAGCCCACTTACCTTCAATGCTTTTGACTTTTCATGAACATACTAGAATGTGAGTTTTCAAGGGAAGGACTTTGTACTTTCTTGTTCATCCTCATATATTAGAATAGAGTCAGGCACATAATTGATGATCAGTTGATGTTTGTAGAATGATTGATTTCATAAATTATGTACGGCACTGGCTTTATAGACATAATATTAGATATCTAAACATGTTTCCCTGGCAATGGCTTTTGGATGAACAAATGATGATTTAGAATTATCTGCTCATGATATGTGCTTCTCTGTTTTATCAATACTAAAAGAAAAGTTTCATACTATGTGTGTGCATATGTAAATGTGTACATATATTTTTAAATACTCAAAACAGTTGCTTTAATGGGTCACTTTTATCAGCCTAAAAGTACCCTCCTGGTGTGAGTCAAGGCAAACCAAGAAATATGGACACATTAAGCTTCACACAGAAGTTGAAATTTGTGAGCCACCAGAGGTCAGAAAAAAAATTACTTGAAACTTACTTGAGATACAACGAGCTGCCTGGTTGAGGTCCAAAAAATATAAACAGTTCAGGTAAATGAAATTCTAAAATTCTCTTCTACCATTTCCAGCTCCACAGTTTACCCAGGATCAACAGAATGGAGCAGAATTGATCTGGAGGTGGAATGCAGGTGGCTTCCCCAGGAGCGGAAGAGGCCTTATTTCTTTTCTGTTTGAGTCCAAAAGCTATCATTTGTAGAAAAAGTCAGCTGGTGAGGAGAGGATGCTGGATACATTGAAAAATCCAACATATACATGTAGAGACTGTGCCTAAATAAACTCGCACTGGAAATAAGCCACATGGCAGGGGAATGGAAGGCTAAACTCACACAGCCGTGGAGAATCAGGGTGGAAACAGAAAGGGATTTGGAAGGCAGTGAGGAAGGAGGCAGAACTTTTGTAGAATGAATGGGACCATTCAGAAGTCCAGATTGCCCTGCTTGCTCCCTTCCTGCTGCATAATGTACAGCCATTAAGGATATCAACGGGACCTAGTAGGTGCTAAAGGTACTGTAAGCTCAGAGGAGCTAGTGAATAATTCAGAAAACTTGATAAAGAATCTCAGTCCAAGCAGTTATGAATTCAAGCAGGCAATGCCACTAGACAATGGGCCATGGTTTTCATTTTCTCATAGTGTTCTCAGGATCTAGAATGCCTACCTGGAGAGAGGTGCTCAGGAACTGATTATCAAGCACTCACCCATTGAACAGGTAAGAGAAAGCCCAGCCATCAGAGTTGACACTTGAGAGGTGTCACATTTGACAGTGAGAGGTGTCAAATGGAAATCGGCTTTATATAGAGACTGAGTTGAATCTTTTTTTAATTTGTTCTCTCTACCTTATTTTTTTCTTTGAAAAACAATTAATAAGTCTCATCTAACCAAAAAACAATATATACACTATTTTCAATCACAAGTGCACATATGATAAAGTAGTTAGTTCATTTTGCTGGTCAGATGAAAACACTCTTCCTCTATTTCCCTGCCTTCAAATTCTACTACCACCTGCACTGCCCTAAAAGCACAATGAAGATTGGTTGACTTCAGAGGTTTGTGTCAACATGCGACAGAGACCAGATATCTATCCTGGGGAAGTCATTGAGATAGAAACAGGAAACTTGATCTTTGGCATATAAAGTAAAAGTAGAAGTTAAAAGAGAAAAATGGATTTTATATTCACTGTGGGCTGTGCCCAGAATGATATATAATGAATTCAGGAATCAACCAGTGGTGGGCATATCAATATATATATATATATATATATATATATATATATATATATATATATATACAGACAGACAGACAGAGAGAGTCAACATGGAAAAACTCTTAGTGGCCAAAACTGATGAAGTAGTTTAATCTAACATGGGATTATATCCATGAGTTCACATTGCTACAAACAATTTACTGAATAAATAAGTGAGGAAGAAAATCTAACAGAAAAATTCCAAATATTAAATGTAGAAGGAATCAGAGAAATAGAAAATCACCATCAGAACATCAGAGTAATAGCTGTTACAGGCAATATCCATGGCAAAGAGATGAGAAACTTTAGAAGCCAATGTGTTTATGCAGTCTCAAGGTATATGCCCTCCATATATTTTTGATTAGTGTGGTGGTTTTAATGCTCACAAATTCTTTGACACTCCTATCTCTAGGAACTGGAGTTTAATTCCATTCTTCTGGAGTATCCATGGTACTTAGTGATTGCTTTCTAGGAAATAGGTTAAGATACAGGAGAAAATGGTCATCTGGAAGATAATGCTTTAACCAAGAGATCAAGGTTAATATCACTGGTAATTAGTTATGTGATACCACATAGACACTCACATGATGTGATGAAGAGACATTCTTCTGTGGCATTCCCAAATTCCTAGCCCTTCATCCTGAGAAAACACCAGACAAACCCAAATTGAAGACTATTCAACCAAGACACCTGACCAGTACTCTTCAAAGTCCTGAAAACCAAGGAAAGATTCAGAGATACTGTTTCAGATTAGAAGAGACTGAAGAGACATCTTCAGTGGTGTCCTGGACTGAAGTGTGGAGCAGAAAAAGGCACTCATGAAAATCACCAACAGCATTCAAATAAAGGCTGCAGTTCAGTTAGGATTGTTATAGCAGTGTTAAATCTTTAGTTCTGATGATTGTTCCATGACTATGTAAATCTTAACAGTGAAGACAGCTAAGCAAAGAGTACACAGGAATTCTGCTATCTTTATTTTATTTATTTATGTGCAGTGCCTTACACATGCTAGTCAAGTGCTGTACCACTGAGCCACAACCCCAGCCCTGGAACTCTGCTATATTATGCCTCTTCTTTTATGAATCGAAAATTAGTTCAAATTTAAAAAAAATCATAAGATTATATGTCCACATGTAGAAACACATTCCCCTTCCACTGTAGAGAATCCTAAAGCTTTGCTCCCCCCATGCAGAGAAATCAGTTAACCTGAAGCAAAAGGAAAATGAAAAAGGTAAACCATAATCCACTGAGTTTCATGAGTTGCCCAGTTTTTTGAAGAGGAACTTTGATTTTATATATAAATATATATGTGTGTGTGTGTATGTGTATATATATACACATATACATAGACATATATATATATATATATGTGAATATATATATATATATATATATATATATATATATATATATTAACTCATAGCACTTAACTTTCAATTAACTTTCAATATTCAAATATCCATTTAATCCATAATTCAAATATATATCCATGAGTATCTTACAAACACACACACACAGATATGTGAAAATGACAGAGGTAAACAACCAATATGATCTCTGCCCTGATGGATCGTAATCTACCAAAGACAGATGGAACCACAAAATCATGAAAGCAAAGTCAGATAGGCAATGCAAGAGAATCTCAAAGCAATTTCACAAAGACCTGTGCATACATTACCTAACATCAATCCCTCCATACTCCTACAGAATAGCAAAGCACCAGAAACCTCAGTTAAAACATGAAAACACCAACCTAGTAAGGATCAAGTGATTTGCTAGAATTCACACAGCTTATATGTAGATGAGTGACCCTCTAGGACTTCAGACTAATAAGTGTATAATCTTTCAACGTAACTATAACTTAAAACGTTTTAAAATCTTCTTTTAAGTTGTGTTATAAATTCATACAGTAAAATATATCCTTTCTAAGTTCAAAGTTTTAGTAGTTTTGAAAAATAGGTACCATCATGAAGAAAAACCATACTCAATATACAGAAAAGTCAGGCTTGTGCTTCTGGCCAAGAATAATCTGCTATGATTGGAATGAATACCTCCCAAAGGCCCATGTGTTTTTCAAAGGCTTGGTCCCCAACCTATGGCACTGTAGGGAGACAGTGAAATCTTGATGAGATGGGACCTACCAGGAGGTTTCTGGCCACTAGAGGTGTGCCCTTGAAGGGGATATTGAGACAAGCCACTCCATTTCCTCTCTTTGCTTCCCAGGTGCCATGAGATAAGCAGCTTGCTCTACCACACGTTCCCAGGATAATGCGCTTGCTGCCTCACCATTTGCCCAAAGGCAATGGGGCCAAGCAAACATGGACTAAAACCTTTGACACCATGAGCCAAAATAAACCTTTTTTTCTTACAAGTTTATTTTCTCAGGTACTTGTTATAGTAATGGGAATATGACTAACACATATGTAATAAGTAACATGTTTATTATCTGATCCAAAATTTTTTAAACTACAGGATAAAATATGTGAAACAATAGTTTTCAAGACACTGTACACCAACTGAGAGCAGTAGTGCTATAGGCCTGTAATCCCAGCAGCTGAGGAGGCTGAGGCAGAAGGATAGGAGTTCACAGCCAGCCCCAATAACTTAGCAAGACCCTAAACAACTTAGCAAGACCCTGTCTCTAAATAAAATATTAAAAAGAGCTGAGGATGTGGCTCAGTGGTTAAGTGCTCCTGGGTTCAATCCCTGGTACCAAAAAAAAAAAAAAAGACACTGTACACCAGGCAAGAGGAACTAACGTACAGTCCAGATTTTCTAAGTTGAGGCAATAGCACTGATAGTCCACAGAGACTGAAGTAGCTAGAGTTCATAGGTCAGAATTCAGAGGAGATGCCTACACAGAGAGAAAAGCCAAGAGTTGGACAGAGATTTTCCTCAAGCATCCTACAGAGTAATTATCAGTAAAAGTACAAGGAAATTAAGGACATCCAGTGAAAGAGTCACCTAAAAGGACTAGAAAGAACAGTGTCTGAAAATTACAGTACTTGGAACAGTCTTTTCCCTCCAAACATACCAGAAATGTCATCACTCAGGAGAATGAAGAATAACAACAGATGTCTTATTAGAACAATGCCAATAATAAGACAGTGGAATAACATCTTTATGGTACAGATGCTCTGTCCTTATAGTGGGATTTTCTCCTGATAAACCCATTGTAAATTGAAAGATTATTTTTCAAAAATACAAAAGCTAAAAGAATTCATCACAAGCAGATATACACTACACAACATCTAAAAGGAATTTCTTTAAGCAAAAGAAAAAGTATAGCACATGGTATGTTAAAAAAAAAAAAAAAAAAACAGCATATAGGGACCAGCTGCCAAAAGTGGAAGGTACCACTTCTAACTAAGACAAAGAAAAAGTCAGACAACTCCAAAATTGTACATAGTACAATTTTACAATTTATTAGGGGCTCATGGACAAAAGTGAAGCGGCAGCAAGATAGTAGCATCTCCATATTCCAAGGCAGTATGCATGTGCTTACAAGCTAAACTATACAAAGATGGTCATAAGTAAACTGGAGTATACCTGAGCTTTCCAAAAATGACCTATTAATATGTCAGATATCAGTTAAGAAACAGTCCATGCATCAATTACCAGCATAAATTTCTTCACTGACCATTGGATGACTTTATTTATCGTACAGGGTTTAAAATGCATGCCAGGATTATCTGGTGGGCAAAATGGCAGTTACAACCAATGTGACTGTGGTTGTATAAAACTCGATCTATGTAGGGAAATAAGGATCTACACAAGGTAATAAAAAACACAAAAATGGGAACTACATAGTAATTATGTCAGTTTTTTTCTTGCTACTTAACTCCACTTTTAAAATAATTGAATTTTAAAACATGAGCCTTATGCTATGTGTGAAAAGAAAACATATAACAATAGCAAAAAAATTAGGAGAAATTGGAACATAATATTGTAAAGATGTTATACTGAATCAGGAGTCCTCAAAATTACTGAATTTTGGGATAGATGGTTCTTTGTCCTGTGGGGACTTTTTTGTAATCAGTAGATTGGAAACATTCTTTCCTGATCTCAATCCTTAAAAGATGATACCACTCAAGTTGTGACAAATAAAATTTCTCCAGGCATTATCAAATGTCCTCCGGAAGGCCAAAGTGTCCATACTTGGCAACCACCACTGTAAATGAATAGGAATTATTTTACTTGAAAGTAAACTATGGTAAGGTTAAATTGTGTGTGTGTGTGTGTGTGTGTGTGTGTGTGTGTGTCCATGAAAATGAAGTAACTAAAACAAAACAACAACTATATCTATAAGAAAGCAAAAGAAGTAAAATAGAATCATGAATATTAGTAACCAAAAAAATGAAAAAATGGGACCAAAAACTAACCACAGACTTAACCAACAATCACAAATATCACATTTAATGTAAAAAATTGAACCACTCCAATTAAAGCCAAATATTTTCAGATTGACTAGTAAAGCACAATTCAACTATTTTCTGCCAACAATCAACATGTTAACTATAAAGACAAACACTGATTTGTGAAAATGAAAGAGGGAAGAGTTATGTCATGCTAACATTAGTGATAAGAAAGCTGGAATAATTCTTTTAATATGAAATATAAATGTGATATTAATCAAATATTGATATATTAAGGCATAATACATTCAGAGCAAAGAATATGACCAGGGACAAAGAATCTCATTTCATAATAATAAATGGGTCAATTAAACTAGGACTTATAGAATCTTATAAGTTTTGCCCCTAAAATTTTTATTGACAGAACTACAAGCAAAATTTGTATTGACAGAACTCCAGATTTTACCTTAAGAAATAAAAAGAGCAAATTAAGCTCAAAATAATCAGAAGAAAAAAAATAAAAACAGAACAATAATTAATAATTAAAAAAAAAACAGAGAAAAATAATGAAATCAAAGCTGGTCTTTTGAGAAAGTTAATAAAATATATGTACTTCTAGCTAAAGATGTAAACAATTACCTATATCAGGAATAAAGGCAAGGAAAGTGACATTAATTTAGATTCTAAGGATACTGAAAGAAAAAATATAACAATTATAGTCCTTATTTGACTTTGACAAATTAAGCAAATAAAGACAAATTCTTTGAAAGACAAAAACTATCAAAACTCATTGAAGAAAAAAGAAGAAATAGCTGACCCACATAATAGCTCTATATATAAAAGGAAACATATTTGTGGTTAAAATTCTCTCTCTCTCTCTCTCTCTCTCTCTCTCTCTCTCTCTCCTCTCTCTCACTCTTCCCCCTCCCTCTCTCTCTCTCTCACACACACACACACAAAACTATACAACTCTAGACATAAATGGCTTCACTTGTGAAATCTACCAAACATTTAAGTATGAAACAGTATCAATCCTACTCAAACTCTTGCAGAAAATTACAGAGGAGGGAATACTTTGCAATTTATTTAATGGGCCTAGTACTACCCAAATATCAAAACCAAACTAAGACCCTATTACTTAATGGTAATAACTAAATCTTTGCCCCTTAGGTCTCAAAATGTTATTAGAAGTAATAGCCACTACAATAAAGTATGAAAAAGAAGTTAAAAGCATATAGATTGCATCTGTATTATAAAAGAAGAAATAAAAATCTGTCTTTATTGACAGAAAATATGATCATTTGTGTAGAAAGTTCCCCTAAAATCTCCCCTCCAAAAAAGGTGGTACACTAATTAGTCCAGCAAAGATTCAGGAGACAATATCAATATATAAAATTACCATTCCTGTATATTCAAAATGTACAGTCAGATTCATTATGTTCCTAACCAAAGTTTTGGAAGAATTTTTTGATTAAAATTGGCAAGATTATTCTAACATTCATATGAAAAATACAAAAATAAATGTTTTGGCTATTTTAGAAAATAAAAAGAAAAACTAAGTTGGCAATCTAACACTACCTGACTATAAGGATTATAAAGTTAAGCTAATCAATGTGGTATGGTATTGACATAAAAATAGACACAGATCAATAAAACAGAAGACAGTCCAAAAGTAGATGCACACACACACATACATACATACACACACACACACACACACACACACACACACACACACATATACCACTGATTTCTAACAAGGTTCAAAACCAATTTGATCAGAAAAATATCTTTCAATAAATAGCGCTGAACTCATTGGGTATCTAATGGGAAGAGAAGAAGAAAGGAAGGAAATTTTAGCTGGACAAGGTGGCACACACATATAATCCCAGATACACAAGTGGTTAAAGCAGGAGGATCACATGTTTGAGGCCAGCCTGAGCAACTTAATGAAACCCTGTCTCAAAAATGAAAGAACTAATAGGGTATGGTGGCACACACCTGTAAAACCAGCAATTCAGGAGGCTTAGGCAGGAGGATCACAAGTTTAAGGTCAGCCTCAGCAACTCAGAGAGACCCTGTCTCTAAATAAATAAATAAAAGATCTGGGGGTGTAGCTCAGTGGTAAAGTGCCCCTGGGCTCAATCTCCAATGCCAAAAAAACCTAAAGATTAAAAAAATAAAACATTCTCAAGATATAGTTTAGCAATAGAGTATCTCTGAGTTTAATCCCTAGTACCACAGGGAAGGTGGGGAGAGGAGAAAACACTTTGGTTTAATCCTTATACCATATACAAAAATTAGCTTAAAGTGCACTACAGACATAAATGTAAAATGACAAAGCTTTTAGAAGAAATTATACAAAAAGTCTTTGTGAACTTGGGTTAAACAAACATTTCTTAGATATATCATTAAAAGCATGACCCATAAAGAAGAAACTTTACAAATTAGACTACATTGAAATTCAAAACTCCTCCTCCTCTTTGAAAGACACTGCAGAGAGAATACAGAGACAAGCTGCAGTATGCAGCAGGTCAGGGTGGTGACGTTCAATTCATGTAACTGGTAAAGGAATTATATACAGTCTATAGAAAGAACTCTCAGACTTCAAAAAATAAAAAAAAAAAAATTCTAAATAGGCCAGAAATTCTAAATAGGCAAAAGATGTTTCACCAAAGATGATAAACTGATGGCAAACAGGTACATGAAAAGAGGCTTAGCATCAATAGTCATTGGGGGTGCAAATTAAGACCACAGAGAGGTTCTATTACACACATACAGGAATGGATTAAATCACAGGTATGTTGACCAGCAAGCAACAGAGCCAGCCCAGAGTGGTTAATATTAGAGTGAGCATTTGAAGTGAAGGTGAAGACAGGGAACAACTGGAATTTTCATACACTGGAAATTGAAAATGGTACAATCACCTTGGAAAGCAGTTGAGAAGTTTCTTAAGAAATTAAGCATATGATTCAGCCATTGTGGGTTCAGATATTTGCCAAAGATGATACGTCCATTTGTAACTTTAAACTTGTGTAATTCATTATGTCAATTACACTTCAATTTTAAAAAGAAAAGAATGCACAGAGTAGTCACCATGTTAGTTTTCATGAAGTTAAGAGAGTAATTGGCAACAAAAATATTTGTTGTTCATCATTCACTGAATAGCACTAGGAACACTGGAAACATACAGTGATGGCAAAGTGATCTTCTAGAATTTCTCAGATGTTGTGTCTCCTATTTTAGGTTGTTCTTTTTGCAGACAGGGGTCCTATCTGCCCTTCCATTCATATGACCCTGGCCCTTATAGGTCCCAGTCCTGCCCACTGGAGGTAGCAGTGCTCAAAGCTCATCTTCTGATACCAAAACACTGAAGAGGGTGATCCCTGTGCATTTTGGATTATTCCAGAAGTATGATGTTGCTAAGATGGCAACAACTACTAGCTGCCCATTATAAATTAGTAAAAAAGGATTAACACCATCCAATGTATGACCCTAAGAATGTACTGGAAAACAGTCGCAGGGGCATGTACTGCGACCTTGCCATGATTAGAGAGGAACAAATAAATTCTGGCCAATTCAAGACCAAATCTGAGTGAAGAGTGTGATAGTAGCCTCACTTGCTCCTATTGGTAGTCTGGCCCGTGGAAACATCCTAAGAATGTGGGCAGGGTCATCTGCAGATCTAAACTCTGAAGAATTAGAATGTGAGAGGAATGAAAGGGCCACACCCATTTCTGATCTGTAGCCAGGAGCCTTCCTGGTTTACAATCAGTGACATCCCCAAACCCTCTGCATCATTATGGGTCCAGCTGGTCAGACACTACCTCGTACCTGGTATGGTCTAATGCCGTAATTTGGCTTTTTGTAGTAAAATTCAACCTTTCATATTCATTGATTCATATAATAAGTGCCATTAATTACCTGAGACAGCAAAGCACTTAGGTGAATGCTGGGGTGTCCAGGATAGCTAAGACAAGGAGTACTGTCATGGAGGTAAATCTCAAGAAAGGAAGACGGACATTCAATAACTGAGCACATGAGCAAGCTGAACATCATTGTGGTGTACACTTGGCAATGAGAGTGTGAAACAGATGACACTGAAGGGTCTGAAAGATTGGGGAGAACTTTCTGGAGATAGCAAAGGTGAATTCTTAAGAAAGAATAAAAGTTATCAGGGGAAGTCAGAGGAGGGAATTCTATGCTCTGGGGGAAAAGAGAGGAGCACTAATCAAAGAATTAAAAGGAAGAGGGCCTGTTCAGTTTCTTAGCCCATTTATTGATTGGGTTATTTGCTTTTTTGATGTTGACTTTTTTGAGTTCTTTATATTTCCTGGAATGGGCTAAGGAACTGAACAGACACTTCACAGAAGAAGAAATACAATCCATCAACAAATACATGAAAAAATGTTCAATATCTCTAGCAATTAGAGAAATGCAAATTAAAACTACTCTGAGATTTCATCTCACTACAGTCAGAATGGCAATTATCAAGAATACAAGCAACAATAACTGATGACGAGGATGTGGGGAAAAGGCACACTCATACATTGCTGGTGGGACTGTAAATTGGGGCAACTATTATGGAAAGCAGTATGGAGATTCCTCAGAAAACTTGGAATGGAACCACCATTTGGCCCAGCTATCCCACTCCTCAGTTTATACACAATGGACTTAAAATCAGCATACTATAATGATGCAGCCACATCAATATTTTTAGCAACTCAATTCACAATAGCCAAACTATGAAACCAATCCAGATGCCCTTCAACAGATGAATGTATAAAGAAAATGTAATATATATACACAATGGAATATTACTTCTCCATATAGAAGAATGAAATTATTTTGTTGGTAAATGAATGGAACAGGAAAATATCATGCTAAGCAAAATAAGCCAATTCCAAAATACCAAAGGTTGAATGTTTTCTCTGACATATGAATGCTATTTCACAATAAGGAAAATAGAGGTTCTTTGGATTAGGCAGAAGGGAGTGAAGGGAAAGGAAGGGAATGGAGATAGGACAGTAGAAAGGATTGGGCATTATTACACTATGTGCATATATGACTATACAACCCGTGTGATTCTATATCATGTACAACCAGAAGAATGAGAAGTTCTATTCCATTTAAGTATAATGTGTCAAAATACATTCTATTGTCATGTCTGACTAATTAGAACATTTTTTTTTAAGGAAGAGGCAGTGGATGGGATCAAGAGCAGAGAGAGCAGCAGGTGGGGGAAGGCAGAAATCAGATAACAGGGCCTCAGAGAGGATTGGGGGAGGGAAGAGAGTCACTTTGCCAACTTTATTGCTTTGTTTGCTCACTAGATCCATAAAGATTCATCAAATTAACACAAAATAGACGAGTCACACAATTTCACCAAGAAGAAACACTCTGAAATGTTGCTTGGGGTCTTTTGGGATATTTACCTGGATCTAACTGTTTATAAATCTTTTCTTAAAAGTATGATTCTACTTTGCAATTTTGTTCAGAACAGTAGCTCAAACTCCATCAAACTTTTTTTTTTGGGGGGGGGGATTAAGTGATTATCTGGGGAACTCAATTATCACAAATTATCTAGAAATGAGGGAGTCAAAGAGCTACAGAGGAGAAGAGAGGATCTTAAATCCTTACCAAATCCTATATGCCTAAGGTGGTCCTTAAAGGTTATGATCTGGTTTTGATTCCTTTACTTCTCAATCTCCTGAAAGTCATAGGCAATAACCAAAGTTGCTAAAGGGTTTGAGTTTGTGGGGTTCCAGGTACACTGAGTTATTTTTTAGATGTTTTGGGCAGAAGAAGAGCTAAAGTAGAATTGGGAAAAAAGGAGGAGCATTAAGAAAGTAGAAACTGAAATTATCTGACCACTAAGGGTAAAAGCAGAACAGGAGGCACTCACAGCCCTATTGTGGCTCCTGATAGCCTCCTATCAGGAGGAGGAGACCATGCCTGGTCATAACTTGCCCCAAACCACAGAGACAATATGTGATTATAGGAAAGAAATCTGGGATTCTGATGATGAAGGTCAGTGTGACTCCAAAGTCATCATTTTCCTGCTATCTTATGCAGACTCCAAGGCTGACTGTGTTGTGTCCTATTATGGTTTAGATATGAGATGTCTCCCAAAAGCTCATGTGGGAGACAATGTAAGAATTTTCAGAGGTGAAGTGATTAGAGTATGAGAGGTGTAACCTAAACAATAGGTTAGTCATATCAATATGGATTAACTGGGCTGTAACTATAAATAGGTAGGGTATGACTGGAGAAAGTTGATCACTGGAGATGTGCATTTGGGGTTTATATTTTTCCCTTAGTGAGTTGAGCTCATTCCCTGCCCCTCCTTCTTGGTTGCCACATCCTGAGCTGCTTTCTTCCACCATTTCCATCTGCCATGATGATCTGCCCCACTTAAGGCCTAGAATTATAAAGTTGGCCAACCATGGACTGAACCTCTAAAATCATGAGCCCAAATCAACTTTTTCCTCCTCTAATTGTTCTTGTCATGTCATATGGTCACAGCAAGGAAAAAGTTGACTAAAACATATCCTTATACACCACTGAAATAACTTTACTTTTCAAAGAATGGGCCTGCTCGCTGAGATTGTTCTAAAATGCAGGAACCTCAAAAGTTGGCAATATTCCCAGATATTGATCTCCAAAGGCTTGTTGGTCCCTCAACCCTAGAGAATGTGATATTCAGCACCTGAAGTGAAATGGCCTGCATGGGTAAGGCCCAAAGAGTGACATGAAAAAGACATAGGACATCCCCAAACCAACCAACTAGTTCTTATCTCATGGGAGCATTTGACCTGCTGGGAGTTATCCCAGTCTTGCCCACTGGGTCATTAAACATGAATCCTCTCAGCTGACCTCCTGTGTCCATAGGCAATAACAGTCTTCTCTTTGTCTCTCTCTCTGAGTCTTCCCTCTCTCAACTCTAGCTTCCCTAAAAGGAGAGCATGCTGCATGGCAGTTCCCAGAATTCACACATTGTTTCTTGAGAAGAAAGCGGGAGGTACCAGGCATGCTTCATTCCCAGAGGAAAAAAAAATGAATCCTTTGGTTACTTGGAAGTCTCTGATTTGCTGCCCACCCTATCTCTCTACCTTTTCTAAGAGAAAAATTTCCAGGTAACTGCTCCTTGGTTTGCTCAGAAAAGAATAGAATGTCTGTTTTCTCCTTGATCCTGAGAACATGTCTCACACTCATTCCATTCAAGTATCAGGCAGATAATGCTGTTTCATCACCAATTACCTTCCCAGATGTCTGATACAGCCTGGGACCCACATCTGCGGTATCTCACATCAGAAATGTAACCTGGCTTTGGAACTAAGCGCCCAACCTGACCAACTTAGCCATCAAGGCTTGTGTCCTTGGATTTCTCCATTCCCTCTCCCATCAGGGTCACCAGGATTGGAATAGCAGCAGCAGCTAAAAAGAGCCAAGAAAGAAGTTTAAGCAAAAAGCAGGATGAAGCAGAAATTCCTGAAAACAAAGGGAAAATTGAAGCGATGAGTTATCACAGAAAGAGCCCTGGTTAGGGAGAAGCTGCAGATTTTATTTGTAGCTTTGGCGTCTAGGACGTGGACAACAGTAGCCCAAACACCTCACCAGCTAGCCTCAGATCCTTCTCCTGTGACCTGAGAGTATTTGGCTTGAACTTTAGAGTAACTCCCTGCTGTCCTGTGAGCTGGGGAGATTGGAAGGACGTGCAGAGAAGGGCAGTAGGAGGGAACACACAGGGAGGGAGATGGGGCTTCAGACTAATGAGAGAAATATTCAACAGACGGCATAAAGAAGACCACCTGGAAGACAGGAACAAAGGAGCATTCAAATAATATATTTTGGAATCAAAGAAATAGATGGTATTGGTTGAACTTGCATCTAGAGAAAACCAGAGACAACTTTATAGGAAGTCCAGGGCTAGCAAAAGAGAGAAGATGGAACTCCCTTCCTGTCCTCACACCTGCCCTGGGTCCCAGGAAACCCATCTTTCTGCAAGGCAGACTGGGATAGCCAGGTAGCTATGGAGGAAATGAAATATCTATCCAAGGCTCATGGTTCACCAAGAAGACAAGCTTTCAACTACAGATGTTAAGTAATGTGATTTGGGTGAGGCATGAGCCAGGCCTGAGACTTCTGAACCAGTGACTAGAAAGAGCTTGTATTTAATGTAAATTTAGAATGACAAATCAGAGTGGAATGGTAGGTGGGGTGGGGAGAGGGAGGGAGAGAATGAGTATAAATTATCTCTGGAGGTAATACTTGACTGTCTCTGGGAATGCTGTGATTCAAAGCTCAGAGACCAGGAAGCACAGGGAGAAACACTCCCGAGGATGCAGAGGTCTCCCAATGGTCATGGGCTGGCCCATCAGTGACTCCTGCCTGGCCCAGGCCTGGCAGGCCTGGCCTTGACTTGCTGCTGGAGGGAGGCCTGGCATGATTTATGAGATGAGCTGGTGGGATGTTCTTGGCAAGCCAAAACTGTAAACGTGCAATACTTTATCTCTCGCAGCAATGTTTTAAGAAAAGGAAAGATGGGAAATGTCTTCATGAAACAGAACCCCAGCCCCTGGTCAAGGAGAGTGGCCTCTCTCTGGAGCTACATCAAAGACACAACTCTGTCTGCTCCCTGGGTCCTCTGCAGAGCCTGCCCTGGGGGCATAGCAGTTTGCTAGGAGCCAAGGAGAGAAAGAAGGAAACCACTGCTAGTGGTTCTCCTGTCAGGAAGCAGAGCTGGGCCAGCTGGGGATCTGCCACAGCCTTCCCACCTTCCCTTCCTGGAGCTTCTTCACCATCCAGATAAGATCCAGGTACTTCAGTGCAGCTGAAACCTGGAAGAGTCTCACATACAAGCACTGGACAGGGGGTTCAGGCAGCTGACCTACCGTCTAAAACTAGAGAGCTACGGGGCGTGGAGAAGGACACTTCTCTCCCCCATATTATTTTCCTCAAAAAAATGAAAAGAGTAAGAAATGAATGAACAGTGTTCTTAAGAACCATAGTGACCACAGAAAATAGCAGAATACGTTTTTCAATTTCAAGAGGAAAACCAAAGTCTCTTAAGCAAGATAATTATATTTGGAATTAAATGGAAATCCCACCCTGCTGTACATGACCTTCTAGCTGGTCACACTCCTGTGAATTAGACCAGCCTAGCTGAAAGAAGAAACACAAGCCTTTGAGTCTGATTGGGTAAGTTTGTCTCATCCTCAAGACCATCTCCAAGAGTCTATAAGAAGAAACAACCTGTTCCTAATTTTCCAGAGCATGTTGCAGCTTCATCCAAGATTTTTTGCCCTTTCTGTCTCATCCATGGGGATGCCTCATTGAAAATAAAGGACCTGAGACAAGGACTGCAGGAGCCCACACAGAAACTGTGTAAATTAGAAAAAGGCAGTCCTTCTCCAGGAAGAGCAAGTTTCATCCTCATTTAACTACTTACCTGGGTGCGCCCATACCACCTATACAAACTGCACAACTGTACCCAAAATGTAAAGTTGAGCTTGCAGGAGTTGCTCAAAATCTACATATCAGTAGTAATGGTACAACACTAGGTGTCACAGGCCAGTTCCCCAGGAAGCTGACTCAGAGGTGAAGACCTGAATTGAGGGAAACATTCCCAAGGTCAATACCTATTAGGGAGGGAAGAAAGGAAATCCGGACAGAAGGAGAAATTGGACCACAGAGCAGTTGCAACAAACCCCTCTACCCATCCTGTGGCTGGGACGTTGCTTCTGATCTGTCTAGAATTTGGAAAGGCCAGATCCCTATACACCCTGTATAGACCAATCATTGAGATGGGTTATAGTGAATTCTTTTTTAAAAAAAATATTTTTAGTTGTAGGTGGACACAATGCCTTTATTTTATTTATTTATTTTTATGTGGTGCTGAGGATCAAACTCAGTGCTTCTGATACGTGTGAGGCAAACACCCTAATCACTGAACTACCATAGTGAATTCTTATGATTTCATGATGCCTCAGTGTTTATTTTGAATATAGGTTGAACTTCCTTATACCAGAAGCAGGGATCAATCAGCCTTAGACCCAGTGTCCTGTTCTCCACCTTCTCCCAATTCCTAAAGTAATCAAGGCAGCTAGCTGTGCTATACAAGTGCCCCCTAGAGACCACCTCCCTATGGGACAGCTATATACAAACTGATTCAACCCACAGATCCCTACACCTGTGTGGACAGTGCAAATATGACACAGGAACAACCTATCAGTCAAACTGCCACTCCATGGAACACATGTCCACTTGCTATAAATCCAATGTTAAAATTCCTCAAGAGAAGCCTGTTTGGATAATGCCCAGGAAATCCCCACAGGTATTGGCCCACAGGTGGTCTTTCTCTCTCCTCCTCTCTCTAGCTCCCCCTCGCTGTTTGAGTTCATGTGTCCCAGACAGCTCCCACCTTCCCCTTGGCCCTGCAAGACGCACCTCCCTCTTCTCTCTGGAACCTGCAATAAAACCGCTTCTGTTATTTCATGTGTCTTGTTGTGCCACCTTCTCTGTGTCCCACCTGAATGAAACTCCCAACCCCCTTGGTCAGCACTCTCCTAGACTCTGGCTATGTTGGTAGGAATAAACTGGACACATGTCAGACGAAAGCCAAAATGGTGTTCTCCAGCATTAACAGGTTTCCTGTGAGAGGGATACTTGGTCACAGTTTGAACACCTGAGCATCAGGCCATTCAGGATAAACAGTGTTCTGTGAAAATCATTTTATACCCCGGTTGCAGCTGGGGGAATCACACTTCAGTTGGTGGTTCTGGATGGCCCAGTTTAGAATCCACTATGTTAATGAGCCCATCATTTAACAAATGTGTTCTGTGCAGATATCTCCATTTGGCCCTTCCAGATCTACTCTCTACCTTTCTCCACTGGGTCTTCTGCTCTGGGAGGCTGACCTGTATAATGACATCAGCAGGCTCCCATGCCCTCCAACTCCCACTGGGGTTTGGCCTATCGAGCCCTGGCAGGAGATCACAGAAGGGAGGAGAGTGAGGTCAGAGTGTTTATTCTCTTGGTTCTCTCTGTGCAAGGTCACCTTGGGTTGGATCTTCCTCCATTTGAAGGTCACAGCTCCTATCCAAAGCCCTCTGCACAGACCACTGATTGTTTTCTTCCATGTTCTGCAAACTACTCCCTCTTATTACTCTTCTAATTAGGATCTACGCAGGTCAGTCTCCCCTCCCTATTACTAATGCCAGGATCCTATTGATCTGTGAGCCATCTCTAAACTATGCCATACCTTTGTAAAGAGTTCTCTAGGTAGCCCTCTTTGAATTATCCTAATTTGAGTATACTTCCTTAAATTATCCTAGGATCCAAATACATACTTTTGGACATTTTATTTCCTTTTTTTATTTTTTATTTTTTTATGGTGCTGGAACCCAGGGCCCTGTGCATGTGAGACAAGCACTCGACCAACTGACGTCTATCCCCAGCCTCCCTCTTTTCCCTTCTACCACCATGGGAATCAGATGTTCTTATGCCCACTTTAGATATAAGGAAACAGAGGTTCAGAAATGTCACGTGACTCACCCTCATTCTTGGTTAGCAAAGATGGCCCTGGTCAGTTGGCTGGGCCCCATGTTTACCTCACTATAACATTTTAACATTCCCTTCAGATTATTCTTCCTCTCTATCACAGCTCAGGGAGGAGAGGAAGAGGCAGAGTCATGGAGTTTGAGACACAGAGTATTCTACAACTCCATGTGAAGGGTAAGGTGGTACGTGGAGCAGCCACACAGGACTGTGTCTTTAATTTCCATCCTAGGATGGGGGGAAAAAGGATTGAGAGATATTTTCTGATTCTTTCCCAAGCCATCCTCTGGAAACATTTTTTCCCCAAATTCCCTCTCTCAATTAAGAAATTAAGCTATTTTTAGAATCTAGATCCATCTTAATCAGCTGCCTGTGGGTTGGTCACATGACCTTGGGGTCTTTGGTTTCTTCATCTGCATAAAGTAAGATGGGTTAACTACATGCATCCAAGGAGTTTCTATGAGCAACTTGTTCTCTCAGCTCTTCTAATCCTAAAAACAGACAACAGCCATGTGGATAAACCCTCATCCCTGGGAAAAAGTGGAAGGAGCTCAGCTGGTGCTGTGCACAAAGACTCACTTGTTAGCTCTGAAGGGCTCTTCTAGGAGCTTGTGCAGCCCTGATTAAAAGCAGGGTGGCCGTTGAGTCCAAATAAGAAAGCAAAGATACCAGTTCAGTTTGCATTGTTCCCAAAGTCCCTGGATAGAGCAAATACCTGGACTCTCACTTGCATCTGGGGTAGAATCTCTGTTTTCCTGATCAAAAGCAGACTGGATTCTCTTCAGGCAAAATACCTTTTGTCCTGATTTGCCTACCTGGACCTCTATTACTGAATCATCAACCCAAGGACCAGATGAGAACAGGTTCCATTCAGACGCTGCCACCACTCTGCAGAACTCTCCCTAGCTGAAGAGCCACCACCACTGCTTCTTCTTTCCTGTCCATGCTCCCATTCCTACACTGTGAAGTAGGAATTCACAAGTCCATACTTATTAATTAAGGGTAAAGGTAAGGGGAATAGGACATGAGACAAGGAAGAATGAAAAAAAAAAGGAACACCTTACCCAAGTGGCAATACTTTAATATACTGCAAAGATGCTCAAAGAGTCACTCCACCATACTGGACATCTCAACACGTGATGTATAGAAAAAAAAAATAATAGACCCATGGAAAAAGAAAACAGGATTTATCTTCAGACACCCTCCCATTTCCTCTCTCCCATTTCCTAGTTTCCACTGGCTAAAGTTCACCCTGGAGGAGTTCTCAGTCCTCCTCTTCTGCGTTCCACCATCTGTGCCCTTCAAAAGTCACTGAGGAAGCCAGACCTCCAGCCAGAAAGGTGACAGTGCCTCCAACCTGGAAGAAGTGGGAAGAGTAGTAGTGCAGAATTCAGTTGCTCTGCCTTCTATGGTAGGATTGTGTCAGCTCACCTTGAACTTGTCACCCTGGTAGAGATAGGCAACTAAGTGTCTGGGAGAGAGTAAATCTGAACAAAGCCAAGGAAGTACAAAAACCCTCTCTGGCTATGAGGGGGTAAGAGGGAAAGGTATACCAGAGAAAAGCTCAGGCACCTTTATTCAATAAATGTTTCCCAAGACACTGGATACAGAGATGAGACAAATTTCTTTGCTTTCAAGGAACATACTCTACTGGGGAGACAGACTTAAGACAGGCTATTATAAGTAATTGTTGCAAAGATCATTGTGAATGATTATACTTAACCTCCCTCACTTTATTTATAGGAAAATGAAACCTAGACTTAGCAAATTTGCTTAGAGGGTCTGTGGCAAAAAAAAAAAAAAACACATAGAAAACCCAAGATGTTAATTTCCAAGTCAATGCTTAATTTACTGCCCCTCTCTACAGGCACAGAAGTGGTTTAGAGCTTACTATGTTCTGAAACAAGTGTACTTTAAAAAGGTGCTGCAGTACCAGGGCCTGGTCCAAGCCACATTGCTTAACTCTGTACAAATTTCCCTGTAGATCAAAATGGCATGTCAATAAGGAGGTTGGTGTGGATGGGGAGATAATGTCAGGGAACTCTTTGTGAAGACAACCTATTTGTTCAGAGGAGCCAAGAGAGATCAGTTTAATTGAAGTTAAATATATTTTAAGGAAGGTAAGAGCCTAGCTGGGGGTTCAGCCAAGAGGTTTTGTTCTGCCTTTGAAAATGAGAAGAGTTGAATAGGATCTGCATGGATAAGCTGATAAAAAGCCCTTTGAAGTGGACAGGGATCTTTTTATAGACTCAGAATAACTTAGCCTGGGGTGAGGGGTGAAGGAAGAGAGCTACTCATTTACAAACTGAAGTAGTAAATCCCTCCTGCTGGATTTCTTCTGGCTCAGCCATGAAGAAAGATTGGCCTGGTGTCCTTGTCTATCTGAGAGAAGTCAAATCTGGCTGTCCTTCACACAGAAAGTGCAGACAAACGACCCAGGGGAAAGCTCTAGAACCCCGGTTAGTAGACATTAGAAAGAAAAGTATGGAGCACAGACTCTCGGCCTCCATACTCCATTCCAGCTCACACACCATCAAGCCCTCCACATGGGTCATGGGTTAATCTTTAAAAGAATGAAGGAGAGTTTACTCCAACTTCTTGTCAATGAATAATAGCAATAAAGATTATTCTTATGGATTGTTTACTTTGTGTCTGATGCTACATATGCAATACCTCATTTATTCCTTTGAATAACACTAAGTGGTGGGTGTTATTTTAATTCCCATTCTGCATCCACAAAATTGAAGCTCATTTTTGCACTAGTAAGTTTAAGCAAATCTTTCAAGCTTAGCATATCACAGACCAGAACCTAGAGAGATAAAATTGTTAGATGGTCAATGCTGAAGTGGCTTGAGGAGTGCACCTCTGGTGGCAAGCCTCAGGAAGTAAAGCTTCACTCCCATATCACCTGTCCTTTGTCATGAACAACTAAACAATATGGTCTGATAATCCACTCACCAATAGCTCACCATCTCCTTTTAGACATGAGAACATTTGACCAAAGACTTAAGATTCAGCTTTCTGTAGACCCCTGGGTCCTGTGTTACCCTGCATTTGAAGAGAAAAAGGATGCCAAGAAAAGGAACCACAGTGGTAAGTATGTCCCAGGAACAAGGTACCTCAGTGGTATTCGAACTGAGAAGTTGTTCACCTTCACTTCTAAAGAAGACAGAAATGAGGGATTTGGACCCAAGTTACTGTAGAATTGAACTCAGCTTTAAAGCATATTGTTAAGATCACAAGCTTTATCAAATCTGTCCTGCATTCCTATAAACACGTCAACATCTTTTTTTGATGATTTACAAATACATTTCATCCAAACCTGTGTCACATCAACATCTTGACAGCTGAAGCTGTGACTTTGGAAAAAGCAGAGAAATCAGGAGACACTGGGTGTATTCTTAATTCCTCCCAACCTACCTGGGTCATCTCCCAAGCCCTTAATTCCTCCCAAACTCACCCTCTGGACCTCCATTTTCTTGTCTGTCAAATGAGAGGATTGGGTACAGCTGATCTCCAAGGTTCCTCCATTCCTCCCATCTGAATCTTGCATACTTCAGAGTAGCTGCGGAGGGAAACAGATCACCAAAATGTAAAGAGAGCGGGGGAAAGTGTAGGCCCTGAAATGAACTCTAAGAAAAATCAATGGGAATTTATGTTGCACAAGTACAAGGGACTGTGTGTCCTCAAAAGCCACACAACCTTCCTAGATCCTTGAAATGTCGTGAAGACAGATGAAACACACATTCAGTGATAAGGAAACCTCTCCGCCCTCTTTGAAGATGGCTCCTCCATTCACAAGCCCCACCATTGTCCCTCTCTACCATATAGACAAGAGTTCAGAACACACAAGTCCTTTGAGCTTCCACCTATGGGGCCGTCCACCTCTGATCCCTCCCACTGGAACCCTACGCTAGGGAAACCCTAACACAGTGTACTCGTAAATATGTACAACTTTTGCATATACATTAAAAAAAAAGTCTAAAGGGAAATGCTAACTATGCTGATTTGATCATTATGTATGGTATACAGACCTCAAATTATCTCACAGTACCCCATAGATACGTATAATTAAAATAATAATAATTAATAAAAAAAGAAAGAATTTGAAGGGAAAGTCCTGGTAATGGAATCTCAGAACATGTTAGAGTGGAAAGAGACCTTAGAGGTCTTTTTTTAAGTTCTGGGAATAGGGCATGTGCTAATTGGCCTGGCTCTGGCTATGAAATAAATTGCCATCATCATTATCTTATTCTCTGAAGGAGACAACCCCAGGTTAATATTACAAAGAAGGATGAGTCACTGGAGAGGTTTAAAAGTACCTGCTAATTATTTCTTTAAAGAAAAGCCCTAACTCTGCGAGAAAGAAGTCATGCACACATTGACTGCCCATTAAGATGAAAGGGCAGCTTACCTGGGCTGCTCAGGAGACCGGGGAATAACAGGAGTGGCTCTGTTCTGCTCACAGGCTTCCCACCAGAGGCCCTTCCTGGTCACTCTTACTGACCATGAGTCCCTGGGAGAGGAGCGGGCTTCATCTCACTTTCTTACTACCTCGCCATGATGCCAGGAGGCTCAGGGAGGGTAGACCAGCTGTAGGAAGGGCTGAGGCTCTTTGAGTTGTAGAGTCAGCCCAGGAAGGATTCTAAATTGCCCAGTTTGGGAGTTATCCGACCACTTTCTCCAATGGCTTCTAAACATGCAGATTTATGAGTAATCCCAACAGTTAAAACAGCAGACCAATTCCATAATACGTTCTGGCTTTTAACGTTGACTCAGTATCCTATCCATCTGTGGGAACAATGAAATTCATTTGATAAATTAAAATTTTTGAATACCTGGAGTTTGGTGATTTTGTGTGGTGCCTCTGTGGCAGACACCTTAACTTCTTGAAAGAACTGCCAAGGACCCTTCAAGCCAATACTTTCTAGGCCCTTGAGCAATTCTCTGACTTGGGAATTTAGGTTAGTTAGTATTATGGGCTGAATTGTGTCCCCCGCTCTCACCAAAACTCATTGTGTTGCAGTCCTATTCCCCAATACCTCAGAATGTGAACGTATTTGGAGATAAGATTTTCCAAGAGGTGACCAGGATAAATTGAAGTCTTTAGGATGGGTTTTTGTCCAGTCTGACTGCTGTCCTTACAAGAAATTTGGACACACAGAGAGCCACAAGGGATGCACATCTGTAGAGGAAAGACCACCTGAGGACAACAGGCAGCCATCTGTGGCCCAAAGAGAACAACCTCAGAAGAAACCAGACCTACCAACACCTTGATCACAGACTCCTCGTCAAGAACCATGAGAAAATGGATTTCTATTGTATAATTCACCTAACCTGCAGGGCTTTTGTGTGTTGGATGGTTTGTTTTGCTATAGTATCTATGGTTAGCGATACAAATTAATAAAACCAGCAGTGGCCCCCTTCCTGTGCCCTCTCCTTTGCCATCCTACTGCATTTAGCCTCACTCTACAGTAACTGAAGGTCCAGATCTATGACTCCTGTCCTATTCTGTATTCATGGAAAACTTCAAATGGTCTAGAGGGATGTAGAGATGCCAGTTCACATCTGGTCTTGCATCTTTTTGCTGGAGAGTTCACCAAAAAATATAATAATAATCTTAAATTTCTCCCTTCATCTTCTAGAAAGGGCCCCTAGGTCTTTGTGTGTGTAGGTTCAGGGTAGGGTATATTCCAAGGTGAAGAGGGAGAGGAAAAAGAAGGCAGAAGACAGAGGAAAGAGCTGGAGAAAACAAGGAGAGTCGATAGAGAAGATGGGGAGGGGAATTCAGGAGAAAAGGGGAGGCCGGAGAGGAAGCTAGGAGGAGGAAGATAGAAGCTCTGCTTTCAGAGGTCTGGGTAAGCTCAAAGGTTTCCAAACCACTTGTCCATGAGAAGAGGATGAGATGGGAGCTGCTGTCCAGGAGGAAGACAGCCATAGCACAGGTACTGGGAAGAAAGGATGGGACCCATACACCTGGGAGGACAAGAGAATGACCAGTTGAAGGAAAACATGCAGCTGTGCCTTCACCAGAGGCTGTGTCCCAAGTGTACCTCTGATGGGGCTCCCGCACATTTGGCCAAGGACTAGTATTACCAAAGGGCTCAAGAGCCAAGAGCTTAATCCTGAGTATATTCCTCTTGCACTTAATTCCTATCGCTGCTTCCTTGTCTGGTCATACCCATGAGGATAACACCATCATGTCAGGGTCACAATACCGAGTTGAGTTCCCCCTCTTTCAAATAACTGGATATGTGGCCCCTTCAGGATCGAGTCAGAGTCCCCTCACCTGTGAGGTGAAGAAGCTGGAGCTGAGCTATCTACACATCACCTAACTCTCCTGTGACCTTCTGAGATGCTCGCCCATGTGCCCATCAATCAGCACAGCCTATGAGAACGCTGCCATCAGGGTCCCTGGGGGATGGTCAAGGAGAAGCCAAAGGAGCAAGGGAGGTGTTCAGCTGAGTTTCCAGAAGGAAGAGGCTGCTGTTCACCCCTGCTGAGGGTGGAACACATTCAGGATGAGGCGGTGCTGGGACAGGGTTTGTGCCCTGCCCCCTCCTGAGGGCTCTTAACAATGGGGAAGAGGCACTGAGAAGACAGAGTTCCCCACTTAGGTCTGGCATAAGGGTGTGAACCAATAGGAGCTGGAGACAAGGGACACAGGTTCAAGGTCTGCCCTCTCTAGATAGATAGATATGTGTGTGTGTGTGTGTGTGTGTGTATGTGTGTGTGTGTGTGTGTGTGTGTGTGTGTGTATGTATCTATGTGGGGGTGGGGAGGGGGTGTGTGCTGGAGCAGAAAGAAAAAAAAAAACGGTGTGCCTTCAAGCTGAGGTTCCCATGCATAAATAGATTTTATATGGTTATAAAAAAAAAGGTTGAGGAGAAATAATTTTATGAAGCCAGAAGAGAAGGGAGTACAGGTGCAGAGCTCTCCATCTTATCTGAAGGGCCAGCCAGCCACTCAGCACATAGTGTTCTGGTCAGAAGTGGAGCTCCTGACCCTGAGGAGGTCAACACCCTTGGTCACGGCTAAGGGACGACAGCCCTGCACATGGAGAAGGAGCCCTGCCAGTGTGGCTGCCCTGGTATGGGACTCGGAGTCTGCCCTTTGACGCTAAGATTAAGTGTTTGCATTTGTAAAATGGAGACAAGAAATTCTTGGTCCAACTCCCCTTAATGGCCATAGGAGGCAAGAAACACTAGACGATAGAATGGAAGGAGCATGGTGGATCTGGAAAGGCAGGCATTAGAGCATCGGAACCAGAGTCAGACTCGGGGAGTCCTCAGCATGGACATGCAAACTGGAGCCAGGGACGTGCATAAAGGAGCAAGAAGAGCAAACCCTGGGGACACCAATGGCTCCAAGATGGGCAGAGGACAAAGCACCAGAAGTGGAGATCAAGAAGGAAGGAACGAGAGCCACCAAGGGCTGACAGGAGGGAGGTGAGAGAATGATCATTTAAGCCAAACAGACTTCTGAAGAAATGAGACTTTTGTTCTTTTTACCTCCTCTGTATTGACAGCGGAGGTCAATCAGAGCAGAGCAAATGGCCACTTAGAGGAAAGAACACATGTGGCTTGCAAAATCATTTTTTAAATTTTTGGCATCTATTGTAAGCCTGCTGAGAAGCACAGGGCTCATCCATTCCACCTGGTGGTTTGCTGTGTGGCCCTGGGCATCTTACACAATTTCTCTCTGCTAGATGTGAGCCAACATTTATCCAAGTCCTGAGTGGCCTGGGTTCAGAGGGGATGAACTGAGGATCCAGTTAGTATTGAGCAACTGACTCCAGAGAGGAGTGTGTCATACCTCATAGTCAGCTGGGGTCTGCATCTCTCCCAAAGTCCAAGCTTCTAGACACGGATCTAGAAGTCCTCTTCGAAAGAATCCCACTTGACATTTAAAAATCTTTCAGTCCAACAGCACCCAAAACAAACCCATCCCAATAGCCAGAATTAGTGGAAAACCCTCTGGATGCAGACCATTGGACAGAACCTGGGGAGAGTTGAAGGAAGGCACAAAATCTGGGTCCCTGCCCTCCACCTTGGAAGGACAACAGACTCTTCTATGTTGACTAGCAGCCAGGCTCTGCTGTTGCTACAAATATACAAACAAAACGCACTCAGAGCCCAAGCAGAAGTCAGCAATTCTTCAGGGATCAGAGAAGCCTTTACAAGGAAGTCACCATCTGAAAGGGGACTCATGCTTAGGATTTCAACTTTCAGAAGAGAAAATGTATTCTGAGCTCAGTGTAGAGCAAAACTCTGGCAACAGGAAAGTAGCATTCTATTCAAGGAATAAGTTGATGGTTTGGGACTGCATTCTTTATTCAATGCAGAGTCAAGAAACTTGTTTAAGCATAGGGGTGGTCGGATTGATCCTGATATTTAGATAGAGTTTTCTAGCCAGGATGGAGAGTAGACTAGGAGGTAGAGTTACCAAGGGAGGAGAACTCTTGAAAAACTACTATCAATTCAGAAGAGAAATCACCATATTTCTAAGGGAAGAAGTGTTGATATTGCAAAGATCAAAAAATAAAAGGCAAACACCACATGATCTCACTTACATGTGTAATCCAAAAAAATTGATGTCCTAGAAGTATAATACGGCTTAGTGTTCAACAGAGGCTAGAGAGGCTAGAGAGGCTAAGGAGGCTGGGGAGGCTAGAAAGTGGCTGGGAGGGGTGGGGTGCGGCAGAGGCTGAGGAGGCCGGGGAAAGCTTGAGAAGGCAGGGAGAGGCGGGGAGATGTTTTTCTATGAGTACAATATTATATAGAAGGAATAAGCTCTGGTGTTCTGTTGCACCAGCCGACAATAATGTATTGTACGTATCAAAATAGCTAGGAGAGAAGATTTTGAATGTTTTACCTCCAAGAAATGATAAATGTTTAAGGTGAATGTTGTGCTAATCTGATTTTATTGTTACACAATATATATATATATATATATATATATACATACCAAAAAGTCATTATACCCTACAAACATGCATAACCATTATGTGTGAATCAGTATTTTTTAAAACGATGGCTTCAAGGTTTTCCATAATGTGTCAATAAAAAACACAGAAGGCACAGTGTTAGGAGAGTGAAATATAAATAAAATTATTTCTAAACAACTTGAGCCTGCCATGGCAGAATATAAAGGTCTTGAGCCCGAGAAAAAAGACTCTCCAAAAGTGAGTCAGGGATCTGGACTGGAGGTCAGTGCACAGGTTAGTTAGTTCAAGGTCAATGTCGAGCAGAGTCCTTTCAAGAAAGTCCCTTCAAGAGGTTACACTCAACAATAAGATCCAGTCACACTGCCTCAAGCAGGCAGGCCTGTGATGCCTACAGAGATTGAGGCGCCATCTCAGCAACAAAAGCACCAGCAGAGTTGTGTTTGGGGCCTGTTGAAGAAAAACACCAGAAGAGCATGACCTGTTCACTGAGGGGAAGGGTGGTCAGACCACCACCACTTAGGAGTCTAAATTCATTCTCTCTCTCTCTCTCTCTCTCTCTCTCTCTCTCTCTCTCTCTCACACACACACACACACACACACACACACACACACACTCACCTGTTCAACATGCACTTGACCCTGAAGAGAGCTACACAACATGAGCCTGTCTGTGCAGTGAACACTACCTACTGCAAGCTCTGGCGTGGGATGCCCAGGGAGAGAGAGGGACTAAGAAAGGCAGAGGACGGACGAGAGCCAAGAGCCGACTGAAGAAATGTTGTCAAAGGAGAAGGAGTCGAAGAAGAATCCAAGAGTGAGAACTGGGGGATATTAAGGGTCATGTAAGTCAGGGAGGGGAGGAGGGAGGGCCTTTAACCATACTAGATTTTATGAGAAGAAAGAAGTCTTAGAAAAGGCCTCTGGTGAACTTGAGCTTCAGTGTTACCAAATGTGCTAAAATTTTCAGCCTCTATGAATGATGAAAATAGAAGCCAATCTATAAAGGTGAGGATTAGGGGACAATGAAATGAAGACACTATGGTATCTTCCAAAAGTTTGTCAAGGAGGGAAGAAGGAAAATTGAGGAATGGCCCAAGAGAGAAACAGAGCTAAGGCAGTATCTTTAAGGGCATTTGGTAGTTTGTAAAGTGAAAAAAAAAAAAAAAAAAACCTTATTAGGTAATAGTAGTAATAGCTAGCATTTATTGAGCATTTACTGTGTATGGTATATGGTTAATATTACTTAAACTCTGGAGAGAAATTAGCCTCCATTACCCGCCAGGAGAAACAGAATCTTAGATTAAACAATTAACTCAAATCCCAGAGTTGCGGAGGGGCAAAAACAATAGGGGAAAATGATCAACATGACCATGGGAGAGTGGATTCCAGATGTTCCACCCCAGAGAAATGGAGAGCATTGGACTTGGTTCAGAACTTTCCCACAGTCTGCCCCATTCATTCCCAGGAGCATCTATGCAGAATTTTATGTAGTGATTGCTTATGTGAACAATTCACAAATCAACATTCATTAACAGAAGACAATAGTGTGGCCCAAGAGCCACACTTAAAGGAGAAGAATTCAGCGAGGGCAGGAATGATCTTGGTTATGGTCAAGAGGGTTCTGAAACAAGAGTGTGGTTTTCCAGGGGGAACCCAAGGGGACAGAGTGCTCTGGGGGAAGGGGCTGCAACTCCCCAGATGACCACTGGAGGGAGCCTTAGGCTATGGACAGTGCTGGAAAGCTGTCTCCAGGAGGACTTCAGGGCATCCAAGAGTCCTCTGCACCTCTGCAGCTCCCCACACCCCCCAGCTTCGGCCCCTCCTGTTCTCCGAGGTCCCTGGGAAGGGAAGTATCCTTGGTCTCCATTCTCCACTGTGAACTGAGGCCTCGGCAGGGTGGAAACACAGAGGCTGGCTGGGAGAGACAAAGAGACAGAGGGGAGACAGGACAGAGAATGGGAACAGAAGGGAGGGGCAGGAAGAAGGGGGGAGGGCGCCAAACAGGGGAGACCGGGAAGAGCAAGAGGAGGGGATCCTAAGAGGAGAACTCTAACGGCCTCCCCAACCTGCCTTCTGCAGCCCCAAACATCTCTCCCTCCCTCCCATCAGTGTCTGCCACCGCGTCCCCATCCAGGATTCAGGGTCAGAGCTGGGAAGGTCCTGGAGCAGGAACAAGAGAAGAAGAAGCCCAAGTGCACAGGATGGCGGCGACTCAACCCCTAGCCCCCACGAAGCTCTGCCCCTCTGACCCAAGGCCTGTGGCCCTCACCTGGCTCTCACGGCCTTTATCTCCCCTGGGGATCAGTGCAGCTGGTGTCTGAAGGACTGTCATTCAGAGAGGTTCCCCTGCCCCTTGCGGACACAGCTGATACTGCAGGGGAAAATCCAGTGGGGGAACAGGCAGTGCCTTCTGGGGCCAGCCAGGGCCGGCTTTCCAGGACAAGCCCTCCCTCGGGCCTCCCACCTCACTCCTGCCTTCCGACCTCTGCGTGGGTGAACCTGGGCCCAGTGACCAGTGGAAAGAGTAAGAAGCACGTGCCGTGGGCAGAGGTGACAGCTTTGGAGGGAGCCGTGTGCACCTGCTTCCTACCCTCCCCTCTGCTCCCAGCTCTGCAAATACAGGAGCCTCGGAGTCTGAGGCCTCTTCCCCAGCCTCTGCCACTCTCCGCTGCACTGCCCATTTTGTCCCTTAGGAGGGACAGAATGGCCTCCTGAAGGTCAGACTCAGTGGCCTTCTCCAGAGATCATTCACTCAAGGCTGAGGTGCTGCCTGAGTGATGATGGCCTGCTATTCCTCCTTCTAGAAATGTCCTCACAAGCCGGCGCCCCTTGCCCACCAAGACGTCACCCCTGGGTTCTCCTCCCCCCCAGGCTCGGCCTGCTCCAGGGGATCCTCTCTCCTCTCTTCCTTACACACTGTCGCTCCCCTAGTTGCTCCGGTGACCCTCCTCTCTCTGCCACGCCCGCGTGTCATGTGCCTGCAGCGTGGCCAACAAGTGCAGGGCAGGCCTCCTCTAGACAACTTTCCCAGGCCACAAGCCCTCGGTGCTGAAATGGGAAGAAAATGAAAGTCCTGACCTCCACCTGGGGCTTAGTTAGGCGGAGGCTTGGGGACGGGTCTGTCTGGTCCTCATCCCCAGAAGTCTCCCTGTTTTAGCCAGCCTTTGCCTCTCGGTGACCAAAAGGACAAGAGCGATTTTGGAGGAGGAAAAGTTTGGTACTCACAGTTTCAGAGGTCACAGTCCACGGACGCCCGGCTTTTTTGCTCAGCGCCTGAGATGAGGCAGGATGTCAGGGTGGAAAACTGAGGGGAGGACTCAGGCCAAGGCCCGGCCCGGGAAGGAGAGAGACAATAAGCTTAGCTCACAAAATACATACCCCAAAGACATGTCCCCAGTGCCCAGCTCCTGCAGCCACACCCTACCTGCCTACAGTCACCACCCAGTTCATCCTTGTCAGGATGAATGCACTGGCTGGATTGAGGCTCTCATAACCAATCATTTCCCCTCTGAACGTTCTAGTATCATCTCACACACGAGCATTTGGGGGACACCTCATATCTCCTGAGATATCCATCACCTAGTCTGGTGGCCCTGTGAGTTTCTGGGTCGAACATGGAACATGAAACCTTTGCCTGGCACCAGACCTTATCCTCTGCTGAGATGGTGGCCCTCCTGCTCCCGGGGTTAGTCCCATGTTGCAAAGCCCAGGCCGTCCCACCCCAACCCCAGAGCCTTCCTCTTCCCCATTCTGAGTCCAGGGAGGAATGTGGGCTGAGCAACATGAGCCATGCTCATCCCTGGACACTCTACTATATGACCTGAGGACAGTCTGCCCTGGGAGCATCCCCATATGTCAGGACCTTCTCATGCAAGTGGGGGACCACTGAGCCACACGGCTGCTCCAAGTGCCATCTGGTATAACTCTCAGGTCCTCATCCAGCGGGACCCTTCCTTGCCCCGTAGCCCAGAGAAGGTTTCCTTCTAGAATTTCCACACAGTTTCTCATAACATATCCAACCCCAAGCAGTACACCTTCTTCCCAAACCCACATTTCTCACTCAGTGGGAGTGACTAGTCATTGTTCCCATCACCCTGCAGTGGTCGGGTAGCAACTGAGCTGCTCCAATCCTCTAGTGTCCTCGATCTTGACTTCACAAAGAAACAGTGTAACCCCTCTTCTCCGGCCTCTTTGGGCACACACTTCAGTCCATGCCTTGGGGACTTCACAATCTAGCAAGGGAGAAATAAAAGAAATAAATGATATGCACAGATAATATCAATTGAGTACTCACAATTGAGCACTCAGGTATTCCCAGCTGTTTTTATAGATAAGAACTCTCAATTCTCACAATCAGTCTCAGGTACACTATTATCAGCTCACACAAACATGGAAACAGACACACAGCAAGATCAAACAACTTGCTTACGGTCACACAGCCAGTGGGGAGAAGCCAGAACTTGAACTCAGACAGCCTGACACCACCACCTGTGCATTAACCATGCTTCTGCCTTGCGTCCAAATGAATGCCAAGTTCCAACTAAAAGGCCTGTTACTTAAGAGAGGAATGTGGGACGCAGACAGGCCAAAACCCTCCCCCCCCTGGCCCTTGACATGTGCTGTTTCTTCTGCCTGAAATCCCACTGCTCCCCTCTCTGTCCAGTCGACTGCTGTTCACCCTTGGACTCCAGCATCCAGGAGGAGTGATGTCCTAAGGGACCTTCCCCACTCCCCCAGACCATCAGGATTCATCTGCAAACTCTTGCTGCCTGTGGAGCTTTCCTCCGGAAGGCTCATCGGAATGCCAGGATTCATTGCTGATTGCTTTTTGTTTTTCCATCTCCCAGCAGACCACAGCTCCACAGGTGCCTGCAGGTAGTGGATGCTCAATAAACAGCAGTAGAGCTCATTATTAATGGGTTGATTTACTTGCCCTAGGCAGCCTGAGGTCTGTACCCACACCGAAGCTTCAGGGTCTGGGGTCTCCTCCATCTCTCTCAAGTGGTCTCCTGCCCTCCTCAAGAACCCCTCCCCTGCTCCACCCACGCCATGCTCTTGTGGCCCAAACCAGCCCACGTCCCCTGAGGGAGGGACAATAGTCTGCCAGGTCCTATTCCACCCACGCAGGACACAGATGCAGGGCTGGGGGAGGGCAGGGCCTGGCGACCTGAGGGGCACCTTTCATTGCCTAGGACTCGACTTGGGAATGGGAGGCTTCCCAGGACTGAGCTAGGAGTCAGGGAATGGAGTGGAGGCTGAGAGGAGGGGCCCTGAGCCGGACATCCTGTCTTGATAGCCAGAGATGATCTTTCAGACCCGATAAAAGCTGGAGCCGAGGAGGCGGCTGTACCCCCGCCCCCTCAACCCTGTGGTCAGGAGCCCGGAGCCCAGCAGATCAATATCATTCGGGAGGCTGTCTGCCCCAGCTCCTCTCTGCTGCCAAGTCTCCCCAGAGGCCTGAGGGGTGGGTGTGGAGGAGGCAGAGGCACCAGAAAAAGAAAGGAGGTGAGTCTTTGTTAAGAGCTGGTGGGGGCCCACAGTCAGGCCAGCACCGTGTGAGGTGGTCTCCACCCTCATAGCTGACTTCTAGGGTGGGATCTTCCCATTTCACAGATGAGGAAACTGAGGCCCAGAGAAACCAGAACCAAACCCACCCGTTCCTGGCTCTGAGGCAGCGCACCTCAGGAAGATCCTGCTTCAGGGGGCTCTTCTCAGGTCAAGCATGGGACTGGCCATACTCCAGCTAGACAGGTCACTGTCCTGGCCTGTGTCTGCAGCCACACCTGACGGAGCTTAGGAAGGGCCTCTGCAGTCTTCAGCCCCACGGTCTCCGGGGGGGAAGCTCACCCCTCCCAAGCACCCCTTTCCTTTCCAAGCAGCTCCCCCACCTCTGACCTCCCTGCAGCCTTCACCCAGCGCCCATGGAGGCCAGAGGAAGCTGACTGCCTGGACATCAGAGGCCATGGAACATGGGATGCCCAGTGTCACCCCCTCCCCTAGCCTAGTGAGCTCACATTGAGCTCCTGGGTCCTGGCTGTGCCCTGGGCTCTGCCCCTTCCCACCACTCCCCAGCTTGCCTGCCCCCAAGAGCTCACACACTCCTTCTCTCCCCTTCTCTAACGGGGCCATTTGCTGACTAGCAGAGCTAGGGTTGGATCCTGGAAGGAGAAGCCCCTGCACCCTGGTGCTGGGAACCTGGAGCTGACTGCTGGCTGCACCCCAGGTGCTTGACGGGTAGGAGGCAGGAGAGGAGATGCCAACCAGGGGACTCAGCATGGCTCAAGAGGCTAGGTTACCTGTGCGTGTGGACGGGGGCTCTGTGTGGTCTCTGCCTCTGCATGTGCATAGTGTGCGTATCTGGGGGAGATGGGCACCCACACAACGGCAGGTTTGCTTCTACACCAGGAAAGGTCTGGCTATGGGGTCAGCTCACCTGGGGTCTAGCCTGACACTGTCACTTATCCCAGCTTTGTGACTTTGAGCAAGCTCCTCAACCTCTTTAAACCTCAGTCTCTTCCTCTATGAGATGAGAACAAAGACATTCTTTATCTCACAGTTGTGCTTGTGCAAGAAAATACACTTACGTGCCTAGTGCAGGTCCTGGCCCTCTGTGAGTGTTTGCTGAAAACTGGCTGTCACAGGTAATGATGATGACGAGGCCCAGCTTTGCCAGTTAGAAGCCAGGTGACCTCTCAGATCCTCTGTTTCCTTAGGTGTCCCTTAGGTCACAGGACAAACCCCATGTTGTGGATTTGGTGGGACGTCTGGCATGATGCTGCCATCCGGGGACAGGCCTCTTCACAGCCGGCAGGTGTGTGCTTCCTGACTCGCTCACCTCATAGAGCACCAGGTATCGTCCCACGTGGGCTGGCACCCCGGGGTTCCTGAGGCCCTTTCGGGGGTTCTGTGAGATCAAAGCTACTTTGTAATGATATCAAGTCGCTCTTGGAGTTTTTATTCAGTTTCTGCTTTAGAAAGTATCAGTGCCCCAATGGCTCGGGAGGCTGAGTCAGGAGATCGCAAGTTCAAAGCCAGCCTCAGCAACTTAGGGAGACCCTAAGCAACTTATTGAGACCCTCTCTCTAAAAAAAATTAAAATCTCTGAGAATGTTGCCCAGTGGTTAAGCACCCTTGGGTTCTTTCCCTGATATCAAAAAATAAAAATAAAAAAAGGTTCACTTTCTTTCATGGAAATGCCATTTACTTTCACACATAATGAATGTTCTAGAAGTGAATGAATATGTTTGAAGTGTTCTCAGTTTTAATTTATACTGAGGTCAAGATGGGAAGATATAACCCACCTAAACAAAAGCTCTTCAGGGGCCTCAATAATTTTTAAGAGGGTAAAGGAGTCCTGAGACCCAAAATTGGAGAGGCCTGCCCCTCGTCCACTGCTGTGCCAACCTTGGAGGGCTGACCTGCGGGCCCCACCAGCTGGTCCAAGTCACCCTCCCGGCCACTCTGCAAGCTCAGTGGAGAACTTGAGGATGTGGGGATCCCCCAGAGTCCCCTGTGCTGTGCTGAGGCAGGCTCTGTGGACCACACACCCAATCCTTCTGAACATGAGTGGCACCCGGAGATTCTACCTAGAAGCCTCTGCTCCCCTTTACTCTGATAAACCTCACCCCTTCAAGGGGCATCCAGCCCTCCCCATTCTCAGTCCCCGTGGCTGATTACAGAAGGTTCCAGAGGCAGCTCTCTCAGAACCAACAGGCATGTGCCCCAGGTTCTCCCTGAGAACGTAGGGAGAAGGGAGTCTTCTTTCTATGGGACCAGCAAGCTGATGGGACTGAAGGCTCGGAGCTTCCTGTGACCCCATCACTGAGTCTGCCTGAGTATTGGGCCAGCCCAGGACCAAGTGGTGGGAACAGATTCCCCATCCCATCCCTCGACGCCCTGGACCCGGCTCTGCCTGCCCTCCTCAGCACTTGGCCTAATAAATGCCATTTTTTTCTTGAACAAATTTGAATTGAGTTTCTCTTCCAGATGAAAGAGTCCAGATGAACAACCCAACAGTGACCAGAGGTAGACTTGGGTGTTGGGGAAGTTGTTGGGAGAATTTGGGGTGAATCAACCACCGGAGGGAGAACTGAATCCCCCTCATATCTGATGCCCGTGAAGGGTCCCTTTCTTCCAGAAACCCCCTGTCCAAACAACACCATGCTAGATAATACCATGCAGTTTTTCTTTAAGTTTTATCATTTATAAAGCCATACAATGCATCTCGAAGAAACCGAGGCGCTGTACAGGAGTGGGAGAGCCAGCGTGGAGGTCCGTACATTCATATCCAGGACGAATAGCATACATCAGGGTTTATACAAGGTGGCAAAGTTATAGGCACAATGATACAAAATATAAAGTATATTTCCATCTATATAAATACACAGCGGGGTGTGGGAGGACCCTGGGGTACTCGGGGTTTTCTGCAGAGGACCTGGAAGGCAGGTGGGGTGGGGGTGCTGTGGTAAGGAATTTCTGACATTTGTTTTGAATGACAAGTCTGAAGAGAGGAGAGAAAATGGGTGGGGGGGGACACAGAAGGCACACCTGGGCGTGCTCACACACACACACGCACAGGCACAGACCAAACACAGACACACAGGAGAGTGTCACTCCATTTAACACTGATTAGAAAACAAGCTTGGGACATGGCTCTACAATAACCTCGTTGCTGGGAACGGCCCAGGTGTGGGAAACTGAGTCCCCTGTCCTTTCCCACTTTACAGGGGAGACAGGAAGGAACAGGTATGCTGAGCCCAGCCCAGGGGGCTGGTCCTCGCCACCCGACGCTGAGACTCCACCAATCGCTGGCCCTACAGGCCTCCCTTCTGATAGCTCTCACCGCTGGGTTACCTTGAACTTGACATTCTGCCATGCACCACCTCTGACTCCTACCCCTAAGTGCCCTAAAGAGATGAGCCAAACACACACAGATGTCCACACTTGCACGCGCGCACACACACATCCTATGTTACCTCTAGACACGGGAACACGAGTCTCAGCATTCCAGGGCCTGGCCATGGGTGAAGAGGTGGCCCTGAAACTCTGCCCCCCAGCTCTTAGAAGACCCCAGGGGTGGGCAGGGGTGGGCTTCTTAGATGGGGGTATGAGGTGGGAGAGTCCCCCTCCTCTCCCTCCTGAGAGCCCCCTCATAGCAGGATGCCGCACAGCCCCAGGGTCCCACCACCCATCCTGCCCAGTCCCTACCACATCTGGGGGTTACTGAGAAGTCAGGGAGAAGAATCCTCGGCAGTCAGTGTCCTCAGCTTTCAGAACTCCTGGGGGAGAGGGTCAGTGAGATGGCTCAAAATGCCTGTCCCCAACCCAGGAGGCGATGCTTCTGTCCTCAGATGCCTGGCTAGATCAAGGAGCCAAGACATCACGATGGCGAGGGGCACCTCCGTCACCCCTGGAAGCCACAAACACTGCTCATTTCCCCAGCTCCCCTCTGGGGTCACCTCACCATGGCTCTCAGGCCCAGCCCTTCCCTCTTATTCTCCCTGGGCCCCAATCCTTGCAGAATCAGAGATGTCCCCACCATGCCTGTGGCGGCCAGCAAGGGCGAGGCCCAGGCCTGCCCCAGAGACCTGCTGGACAGGCAGAGGCAGCACCTCGTGCTGACCAGGCGTCTCCCGCTCTTTCTTGCCTTTTCTGCAGACCCTTCCCTGCCTCAGCCCCCATCAAGACCAGACAGCACTCTCCTGCTGACTACAGATTCAACAACACACAACAGGCAAATGGCCAGGGAGGGGGAGAGAAACACGTATAAAATGATAACAATGAGTCAAAGTGCTCTCTCTTAAAGGAAATCTTTGGCAAGCATAAACTACAGCGCAGAGTGATGTGTGTGTATGTGTGTGTGTGCATGTGCATGTGTGTGTGCCAGGTCCACCTGTGAGACACTGAGCAGAACGGGGTGGCAGGCCACCACGTGGCCCCCAAAGTGCTGATCCCTCCACAGGTGTGCTGAGCGCGAGTGGCCAGCTCGCCAGCACTCTCTGATGCCCCCCTGGCTCACACGGGGCTGGCCTGGAGTGCGGGGGCTGGCCAGGCCTGAAGGGGCTGAGGGTGGGCAGTGGCTAGGCAAGTGTGAAGGCTGACCCCAGACTCAGTCCCTGTGCAGGGCGGGCTTCCGTAGGGTCCTCCAGCCTCCAGCCAAGAGGAGGCAACTGACCAGGAGGAGGCTGCCAGCCTAGGCAGCGGGAGAGGGAGGTATTTACAAAGAAACCAGGTGGGGAAATGTCTCCTATATTAGAGGAGACCTTGAGTGTGTTAGGGAATAAGGAGAGGTGGCTTCAGATATTTGGCTTCAACATCTCAGAAGGAAGGGCACTTTGGAAGGACCTAGGTCACCAATCCTGGGACTTTCCCTTTGGGGAGTGCAGTGGGGGCTCAGGCTTTGCCCCTGTCTAATCTAGACACTCTCCTTTCCAGCTCCCAGAGACGCACACGTGCACACCTGGTCCCCAGCAGGCTCACACAAGCACTCAGACCTGTAGGAATGAAGACAGCTCCCCAGATGTGCAGGGAGCTGACCACTGGGCCCTAATTGACAGAGAATCAGGGAGCCAACACAATGCAGCATACGCACCCCACCCCACTGAGCCTCAGCACGGCCCAGGGCAAGGAGATGCCCAGCCACACCACGGACAAAGGCCCCTCCACTCAGGCTCTACTTATATGTAAAGAAAGGGACGGGGACTGGTTTCTGCTCAGGGAGGCAACAGAGCAATCTGGGAAACAATAAATACTTTTTATCAATTTACCTATTTTTTAACCTTTTCTTATATTTTATTAGCTTACATATTCTGTCAGTATGTCTCAGGTGTATATTATACATATTTATATATCAGTACAATGCCACTCTTCAGAGGGCCCCTGTGGGCTGAAGAATGGAGTCCTGTTGAAGTTTCCATTCTGGCTTAGAGTTCCTGGGTGGTGGCCAAGGGTCTTCCCCACTGCCCAAATGGACCCTTGGTCTTTTGACCTAAATGCATGCTCTTTGTCCCCTGCTCTGTGGGCAGTGTCGCTCTGCTGGGGAAGCCAAGGCAGAAGGGAGACAGCGAGGCTCTGGCGTGATGGGGAGGCCCTGTGATGCTCCGGAAGTGGCCCTAGGAGCTTTGCTGATGTCACCCTGAGCAGCCCAGCTGAAAGGCGCCTGCAACCAGTCAGACCTTGAGGCTCTTACAGAGGGGACATCAGGACCACAGGTTTCTTCTGGGGCCTTGCTGAGAAGAGATCTGAGAAGCAGATTCCCCAGGATGAGCCCCAACATGAGGACCTTGCAGGAAAGACAGGGCAGGGCAGGAAGTCACCATCCCCAGTGCCCCAAAAGGCAGCATGCAGATAAGCAAGGCTGAGCTGAGGCTGGTGCTGGGGCCCTGAGCCCAGGAATGGGGCCTAGCAGCAGTAGTAAGGCAGAGCCCCAGCACTGGCCAGAGTGGCCTGCCCAGCCAGCCGTGAGGCACCCGTGGTGGGAAGGTGTCAGGGCTCAGCAGCCACCTTTCCTGACAGTCCTCCTCCCTATGGACACACATATCTCTGCTTCCTCACACCAAAGCCCAGGGCTCCTGGTCAACCAGCAACGGAGCAGGGGTGCACTTCTCCTCTGACCAGGGCCTCTGTACAGATCAGGCTGGTGGCACCCGGGGCCACTAGAGTATAAGTACAGGGATGGGGAGGGGAAATACTAGGTACTCCTGCAGGAGAGGGCTCTGTCTCCTCCTGCTGCCGTGTCACCCCCAACCCTAACCTTCTTTGGACAGCATGCACGTGTGTGCTAACCCGGGGACAGAGACGAGCAGAGCTGTTTACAATTCTAGCAGACAGAGGCGATAGAAATCAGTGTGTGAGGGTGTGGGTGGGGACATACAAACACCCACGTCACAATGCATCGATGGCCCAGCACAGGAAGGAGGGGCCTCGGGTCTGGCATAGTGTCAGAAGGAAAAGCTTCTCCATGCGCTTTCTCCCGCCAGCCTTCGGGCTCAGCGACCCGCCCTCAGGTGGCCAGAAAAAGACTCTCTTGACTTGAACTGTCCTTGCAAAGCAGGTGGCGAGGGACACAGAGCTTTTTCATTTTCCCCCCAAAATGTGGACCCCAAGGAGGCCCGTGGAGGAGCTCCGTCCTCTCAGAGGGGATGGGAGTGAGGGGACCTGGGCTGGCTTAGGAGGCTCTGGGAGGCTGCCGTTTCCATCTGCCCAGGAGAACCTGCGTCTTCTCCTCCATCATTTTTTTTTGCTTTTTCTCCCTCTCCCCTCCCCTCTGTATTTCACTTCCCCCGCCCAACGCTACACTTTCTTCTCTCCTTCTCCAAAATTAGCCCAAAGTCCTCCTTGTGGATTCGAGGTGGTCAGGATTCAGAGGTCTCCTCCCCAGATGCCCCGTCCCCGCTGCCCTGGCCCTGGGAAAGGGGTGTGGGCTCATCTCTTCTGGCCGATGCTCTGCATGACCTTGGAGACAAAGTTGAAGATGGCAGAGGCAGGCTGCTTGGGGTCGAGCTCAGCAAAGAGGTGGCAGGCGTTGTCTGTGGTGCTGCCCTGCTTCCAGGCCACGAAGCCAAAGAGCCTGCAGGGGCAGGAGAGGGTGGTGGGCAAGAGGGGAAGACAGGAGGACCCTGGCCAGGGCACCCCCAGCCTGCCACATGGCGTACCCAGCCTCCCCGGGCCTCAGGGACAGGGGGCGCCTGAGACAGAGCCCTCTTGGTTTCCCCCGCAGCAAGGCCAAGGCTGGGGACAGTGTCTCGCTTTGTTTCAGGGCAGGCGAACAGTTCCCCTTGGAGGGGTGGAGCGGGACTGGGGTGAAGGACAAGACTGGATAGTTCAGGGTGGGGACGAGACCAGAAATAAAGTGGGAGCATTCGTCAAGCAGCCTCTCCCAGCCCCACCCAACTGACCGCTCCCATAAACAGCACAGAAGCAAACCAGGAGGCCGGGGCCCAGCCAGGATGGGGCCTCCGCACCCACTACGCACCCAGCAGGCACCCACCACACACCCGCCATGCACCCACCATGCACCCCAGGAAGTCAGGGAGTCCAAGAAGGAGCAGGTCCTCCACCCCCCCCACACACACACACAGCCGCCCCGTCCAGAGGCTGGGAAGTCCAGAGAACCCAAGGGGGAGGGGACCCCACACCCGTCCCCCCTCCAGCACCAAGATGGGAGTGACCTAACATTCTCTCTTTGCAAAACAGAGTTAAAAATACGAGGGCAGAGAACAGAATGCGAGCTCAGGGCCCCTCCCAGCCAGGGTGTTGCTAATTAGAGCGAGATGGGGAAATCAGGACAGCTGGAGATGCCCATGGACACCCCTCTGCCTCAGACGGCACTGCCCGGCTAAAATTAGCCAAGTCACAAACACACTCTCACACACACACACACACACACACTCACACACAGCCCTGTACTTCCCACAACTTGACTCTTCCAGCTTGGTTTCAGGAGCTGGAGTAGTGCTCAGGTGTTGGAGTCACTGGGGTCCACAGGGCAGCCCCCCAACTCCTCCCTGTCTGGGCTGGCTAGGGCTGTAGTGCAGTGGGGGTGACCTGAGCAGGGTGGGGGTCATCTCTGAGCTCCCATCACACAGGCATGCCAGCCTTGTCTGCCTGCTTCTCCATGATGGAGACCTGGCCAACCCATGCCTGCCCTGACACTGCCACCTGACCCAGCTGCAAGCTCTGGCCTGCCTGGCCGGCTGGCAGGGACACCAAAAAAACATGGGGACTCGATGATTATGAGGACTGAACAAGGCCAAGTCCCCAGCGTTGATCACACCCAGATTCCTGGTCACTGGAGGTGGCCTGGCTGCCTCTGGTCTCCTTTCTTCAGCCAACAACCATTCAGCAGCCTCTCTGTGGGACACTCAGCCCTGCCCAGATTGCTGGTCAAGCTACCTCCTCACATTAAACCCATCTCTCTCCTACCTTTCAGCCTGAGCAAACTCTACCTGTCTTTTAAGATCCATTTTAAAATATTCGTTCTTTTCCAAAGCCTTTCCAACTCTGTCCCTGAAAGGACACACTCTCCTTTGCTAAGACCACACACGTGGGCTGTACTGTTTCTCCAGACTTCCGTGACATTGGCACAAAGATCCTTGCTGGCCTTTCCCTACCCCAGCCTCTGGATTCTAAACCTGCCACCCCCCCACCTGCTGGTGGACTAGGAAGCCACACTTACTTAGCAGGAGCACCTCCCTCTGTCTTCATCCACCTGTGGAGAGAAAGTCAGCTCAGGGTAAATCCCTGCACCTGTCCCCAGAGCACCGCCCACTCAGACCAGACTCTGGGGCAAGCAGAGGAGCCCTGACCTCTGCAGGATAGAAGCAGCCAAGGTCACCCAGGGGCTTTAAAGTTGGAGCAAACACTGCCAGCTACCTCCCACAGTGTGGAGGGGAGATACAGGGTCAGGGTCAGGGTCGGGCCAGAGGGGGTAAAAATGGGCATTTGAGTCCCAGGAGGGTCTCCAGATCTATGAAGAAAACTCAAAAAATGCCCAACACAATTAGGCACACTCCCCTGGACACAGACGGATCTTCCAGTTGGACAGAGAACTTGCGCACCTGTGCTCATGTACACACACTCTCTCCAGCGGCATGAGCTGGCTGAGAGGGAAGGTGTTTCCAAGAGACTTACTTTCTTTCCTGTGGATCCAGGTCACAGAAGGTGACAGTGTTGAGGGGGTAGTGTCTTCGGAAGAAGAGCCTGTGGTTCAGACATCAGAGAACAGAGAATGAGCATGGGAGGGTCTGCTTCCTCCAGCCCTCCGCCTGTGCCAGGCCACCTCGCACTGTGCCTGTTGTGGGTCACTGTCTCACAGAGCAAGATGGCCTGAGGTGCTTAGGAACAGAGACATGTGCCACAGAAATAAGCCCAAAAGCCAGGGGCTGGAAAAGAAACTGATGCTGAGGAATAAGAAATGGGGGGACCCTAAAGGAGGAAGGAAATGAACTGGGGTCATGGTTAGGAGAGAGCCTGGGAGGAAAGACTCTGCTCCTGGAAAGAAGTACCTTTTAAACAGTTGTATTGAGAGCTGACTACCTAGTTCAGGCAGATCCTTATAGGATGGAGGGAGGGAGGGAGGATGGAGGGATGGTGGGATAGATAGATGAATGGATGGAGGGAGGGATGGATGGATTGATGGATGGGTGGATGGATGGAGGATGGATGGAAGGATGGAAAGATTGATGGATGGATGGGTGGGTGGATGGAGGATGGATGGAGAGATGGATAATGGATGGATGGATGGATGGATTGATGGATGGGTCGGTGGGTGGATGGGTAGATGGATGGGTGAATGGAGGACAGATGGATGGAGGGATGGAGGATGTATGGATGGGTGGATAGATTGATAGATGGTAGGTTGGTGGGTGGATGGATGAGTGGATGGATGGATGGATGGGTGGGTGGCTGGATGAATGGAGAATGGGTGGATGGGTAGGTGGATGAGTGGGTGGGTAGATGAATGGATGGCTGGATGATGGCTGGCTGGCTGGATGGAGACACACACAAATTAAGGGATAAGTAGGCATAGAATAGATAGGGAATGGATGGATGTGAGTAAGTAGATGAATGGACCAATTGATGAGTGTGTGAACAAGTGGATGAATAATGGATAGATGGATGAACAGCTAGTGTGATAAAGAATGGAAGCAAGATAGATGGATGGGATAATAGGTGGGCTGAGAGGTGCAAGGGTGAGCGGTGGTGAGTGGAGGCACGGATGGGCTGCAGGAAGGAGAGCCCAGCACAGGAGCAAGTAGAGGAGGCTTACTTTCTCTGGTTGTCAGTAAGTGTGATTCCCTGCGCAGAGACCTTGAAGTGAACGATAGTGGCAGCTGGCGTGGGGTCAGCAGCCAACGTCTCAGATGTAGCTTTGGAGATGGCCTGTGGCCCAGTGAGTGACTCCATATCCACGGAATTGACGAAGAGTACATTACAAGCTACAAGAAATGGACCCAAGTGGGAATCAGGAAGGCTGGAGTCGGTGGAGACGATACCCCAGTCCACTCTTGAGGGACCAGCCTCAGGCCAAAACATCTACACAGAGGAACATAATCTGCCTGGAGACCTCTGGGCCTGGCAGACTTCCACCTGCACCTGCAGGAGGCCCGGGCAGGAAGGTGGAAAGAAGGGCGTGGGCAGGGGTCCAGTCTCCAGGGACCACTCACCCGCTCCTTGCTTCAGCAGGTCAGAAGTCGAGTTGGCAGGGCCCAAGCTATCTCTGGATTCATCTGTGGGGTCTGAGACAAAAATTCGCCTGGTAATTAAAACCCTACAGCTGGAAACAAGCACGGTTGGGCTGGGCCTAAGGTAACTTCTGCAAACACTTTGTGCCAGGACACGCTCTCCACGGCTGGCCCCGGTGGGAGTCACTGGGTTACCTACAGGTGGAATGTTCTACCACTGCTGTAAGAACCCAGCACATGGGTTGAGAGCTCTGGGTCCAGGATAGCTGGGCTCGAACCCTCAGCCTGCCACTTGCTAAGTGGAACCCATGACCCAGGGTTTTCAGTGTTAATCCACTGCCTGGCAAAAAGCAAGCTTGGAACAGCAGTGGTGTTGCTTCTGTTTATGCTTAAATTCATTCAGCCACCAACAGAGCACAACCATAAGTTCAAGATTAGTAAGAACCGAGAGATAGACATGTTCAGTAGCTTGACTTTACCATTTCCCAATGTGTAGCTATATCAAAGCAACACATTATACACAGTGCATACTACTGTTTTTATTTCAACTATACCTAAATAATTTTTTTTCATGGTATTGGGAATTGAACCCCCAGGGGCACTTTGCCACTGAATTACCTCCCAGCACTTTTAAATTATTTTAATTTTGAGATAGGGCTTTGCTAAGTGGCTGAGGCTGGCCTCAAACTTGTGATCCTCCTGCCTCAGCCTCTCCAGTAGCTGAGATTACAGGCCTGTGCCACTGAGTCTCCAGCACTAAAACTTTTAAAAACAAAATCAGAACAACAAATAAGCATCGAGTCTCATTTGTCACCAGTGTTGCTTACACTTTGGTGTGCAGCCTTGTTAAAATGCAGATGGCTGGTCCCAACCTAGAGTTCCTGATGAAGTGGACCTGGAGAATGCCAGCATTTAACAAGTTCTCTGGGGATGCACAGCCTGCTGGTCTGGGGGCCCCGTTTCAAGAACCACAGGTTTATACAATTCAAAGTCAAACAGCTTTGTAATTGCTGGACTTCCACAGTAAATTCCATAAAAAAGTAATTTAATTGGTGTCTAAACTGTGTGGTTAATAATGCTGCTTAAGTTGCGTTGGAACTTTTAAGCTAATAATGTTGGCCAATTATTATTAATAATTCAGTGAACTGAATTGAATAGATAAAAATCATCCACTAATATTGGAGATCTTATCTCAACCTCTAGGACATTCTTCTCCTGACTCTCCCACGTCTTAGGCCTTCCCCGGGGATGAGGCTTATTCTGAGAATTCAGTATGAATTTCTTAAAGGCTCCAGAGTATTTTCTAGAACCATCTGGAAAGACAACTTACATATGCCCCTGGAGTTCAACTCTTAAATAAACTTTTCCTTCTTTTGGGGGGGTACCAGGAATTGAACCCAAGGGCACTTAACCACTGAGCCACCTTCCCACATCCCCAGCCCTTTATATTTGATACTCTGAGGCAGGATCTCACTAGGTTGTTTACAGTCTCGCTAAGTTGCCGAGGCTGGCTTGGAACTCGTGATCCTCCTGCCTCAGCCTCCCCAGCCACTGGGATTACAGGTGTGTGCCACCACGCCCACAAACTTTTCCTTCTTTTTTATCAGGAAAAAGAAGTGTGTGAGAGAGAGGTTTTGGGTTTCCCCACGTTGGCAAAATTGCCAGTGCCCTCCACCCCTGGCCCACATTCTGGAGTGGCTGGCAGGGCCAGACACGAAGGAGGTAGCTCAAGGGCACCTTTGGAGCACGGGGAGACTCACGTCCTACCTCGGTTTGGAATGACGAGCTTGCAGGGCAGAACCAGAGGGATGATGGAGTGCTGGTAGACCAGGGTGGACAGGGAGCCTGCGGGACGAGACAGCGGCTCAGAGGCAGCACTCCTGGGAGTCAGGGGCCAGCCGGGGCCAGGCGCAAACGCCAGGAAGCCTCACCCCACCGGGCTTCTTTCCGTGTGTGTGTGTGTGTGTGTGTGTGTGTGTGTGTGGCTAGAGATGGAACCCAGGACCTCAGGTGTGCTTAGCTATGGAGCTACCCACAGCTTAGCTTCTTTATTACCCCTCTCTTATCCACAAATTTTCAGAGCTGAAAATTCATGCCCTCTTTTTTTTTTTTTTTTAGCAAGACCCAAGGAAGAAGATTCCAAAGACTCCCTCTAGCAGTCATATTGTGACCTAACAACTTCCCTTTACAGTTCCTCCTAACATCTTTTCTAAGTCTCTCCAGTGATGACCCCACACCCCTCCCCCCAAAAAAGAAACAAACAGGGTAGAAGCATTGGAGAATTGTGGGATCGAATCCCAGGTCAGTCACTTGTTACCTGTGACTTCTTGGGTAAGTCTAATTAACAGTTCCCTTGTTCGAAACAAGGACGGTGCCATCTACCACACAGGATTATGGAGGAGAGAACTTGGGGTCAGGCCCCAGGGGAGCTTGAAGCAGGGCAAGATGCTGAACCCCTCCTGCAGGGACAGTGGTGGGGGCAGCTCACCAAAGTTCAGCTCATTGGGGCAGCCCTTGAGCTTGACCCCTCTGGGGCCGGTCTCGATTAGGAAATGTCTCACCAACTCATGGGCCAGATCTCCTGGGATGGAGAGAAAGAAATGGGACACTTTTCACAGAGTCCCCCCATGTACTCCCAAGGCTGCTCTACCTCTTCTCCAGTGCACGGTGGGAGAGAGGGTCGCAGAGATGGGGAGGCTGGAGCCTGGGGCTGCAGAGACCACCACCGGCCCCTCCAGAGAGGAGAGACACCTGCTTCCCTGTTCCCCAATGCCACAATCACCAGCCCAGGGCACGTTCTTCTGGAGAGCTGTTTATCAGGCACCAGCTCTCTGAAACTTAGGTCCTGCTCAGCACCCTGGGGCCCCCCAGCACCCCAGGGTTTGAAGAGACCGTGAAGATCCCATAGTCTCCGGAGGAGGATGTCACCTTTCTTATTCTGCTACATGATGGTCGGAGGAGGAGAAGACACCTTCATGGCCAGCCCATAGGCCCCCCAGAAGGAGTGGCTGTCACGGATGACGAAGGCCCCTGGCTCCTGATCCTTAAGGAGTGCGATGGCTGCGCCAGAGGAGGGAAGAGGGCACATGAGATTGGCGTCCCTGGCTGCCTAAGTGCCCTGGGGGCCTCTGGAACTTTGTTTTCTCTTGGATGAGATGACATTCTTTAAAGTCAGAGTGTAAACACTCCCAAGGGTCCTCCTGGGCTGAGATGGCCAGAGAGTCAACACTGGGGGCCACGCAGCCTGTCGCAAATACTCAAGTCTATGGCTGCAGCTGGAAGCGAGAGACAGTCTGTAAACTAATGGGCATGGCTTTGTTCCAATAAAACTTTATTTACAAAGACAGGCAGTGGCCAGTGGGACCGACAGGCAGTCCTTGGTGAGCCACACCCACACCCCACAGATGTTCTATGAGAACCCATAGAGGGCCTCGTCTCTATTCCCATATTCACAACTTCATTTGTTTCTACAAAATGCAAAAATCTCCCACATCATACAGATGGAGAGCTGAGGCTTCATATGATCTTGGCTGTTCTTCTACTTTGTCCAGGAAAACCAAAGCTCTGATGGACTCTTGCAAAAATCATTCACACCAATGGTCTGCCAGCCTTCCCTTTGATGTGGGAAGTGCTTCTTACTGTCTGACTTCAATTCCAGCTCCCACTCTGTGACCACTACCTACTGCAAAGAGGAATGAGTGCACTGTGTTCCTTGCCCAAGTCAGACATGGTGATCGGAAGCCAACTCTGTCCTCTATGGACCCACAGAACCACCAGAACCACCCAGTCCTCACCTTGCTCTCTGGAGATCTCAGGCTTGTACCAATACTTGGAGGTGTCCTGGACAAATTTCACTTTAGCCCGGGTCTCAGGACTGTTGTCTGCAGGAGAAGAAGAATGGGAAGTGTTATGGGTGGAACTCTGTTCCCTGAAAAGAGATGCTGAAGTGAGTCCTGACCCTCAAAGCCCACGAATGGGGCCTTATTTGGAAAGAGGGTCTTTGCACATGGAAGCCAATAAGGATGAAGACACTCTGGACAGAGCCCTGGTCTAGGAGGATGTGTCCTCAAAAGAGGAGACAGAGACTCGTGGAGACAGCTCCATGTGAAGAGGGAGCCACACGGGCTGGCACAGCCACAAGCCAAGGAACACCAAGGACCTCCAGACCCAGGAGGACTTGGCAAGCCTGGAACCCATGGTCCCTCGGAACCCCACCAGGGACCAAGCTGGGTGCTGGACTCCTGGCCTCCCCATTTCTGCTATTTTAAGCCAACAAGTATATGGTGCTTTATACCCAGGGGGACACAGAAAGTAGTGTCCTCGAACATCACAGAGCACAGCAGGAAGGGACAGAGCAGAGACTTCTCACCCCCCCACTGCCTGCTGGGCATCCCACAGAGCCAACCCAGAGCCTGCCCTGCTCCCAGCACCCGTCCCCTAGAGGATTCCCCACACGGCTAAGACCCACCCTTCCCCCTCCCCCACAGGCTCAACCTCCCAACTGCAGCATCGCGGGTGACAAGGCAGGAAGACCCCTTTCTGTCCTCTCTTCCTGATCCCCCTCCTCTTTCCCACGTGGAAAGCCAGTGTTCTGCAGTCACACAGGGCAAAAAATCACTCCAACTCTGGGACAAGTATGAGGGACTGGCCTAGGACCTAGAGGCTCTCTGCAGGGTGTCGCCAGGCTAGGTTTCTCGGCTGCTGATTCCTCCACCCAGCTCCTTAGCAGGCCTGGGGATCCCTCCTGGGGTGCTATGTTCTGGGGTAGCTCAGACAACTGGGTTCCGCTGTGCAGCTTTACAATCAGGAGAGAGGCTTGGAGGGAGAGTGGCTTGGTGGGTTACAGATGGTGACCCACAGAGAGACCCTGGGGTCAGGTGAGCACCAGCTCCAGGGCAGCTTCTGGGTCAGGGGTTGGGGTGTGGGGCCCTCGCTTTCCAGCCTCTTTCCTCATCTTTGTTCCTTATCAGCAGGTCCTATTGTGTGAATTTCTGGAATACAGCACCACATTTCAAACACGTACCCGGCGTGCACTGGTCCAGACAGGGGATGAGCACCTCTGTCTCTTATCATTTCTTTCTATTTGGCACCTTTGAGCGCCACTCTTCAGTTCCTCAGATCCCCTTGGTTTTTGTAAACCAGAGAAGCCACGCTGTGCCTCAGAACCCTAGCACAGAACCCTCCTCACTGTTCTGCTCCTTCATCTTTGGGCACCAAAGAAACAAAAGGAAAGCAGAGGAGAGAGGGACCTTCCACCCCACACCTCCCTCTCCTGTCTTCAGAGCCTGGAGCCGAGGCCCTGCGCTAAGGACAGTGTCAGTTTCTGGGGTTGCTTTCTCCTTCTTGTAAATTTCTATCATGGGCTCAATAATGATACTTTTATTCTGTCTCCTACTGTAGACAACTGTATGCAGGTTATTCCAGCTCATGTTGTAACTATTAAAATAGAAGTTCCCAAGGTTATCCACAGACGCATTTATTTTTGTATCCCATACAGTGCCTTGCACAGTGATAAAAATAGTTTGACTCAATATTATATATTTGAAATACAGAAAAAGGAATCTTGATTTTTGTAGAGGCTGAACAATGCTAGAATTGAAAGGGAGAATAGAAAGTAGAACAAATAGCCAAATAGCATGAAAGCAGTGTTGTGATCCAGCCCTCTAAAGGCAAATTCTCAGTTACCAAAACCTAGTGAAGGAATGTAGACTTTGAAGTTGACCTGAAGGGGTTTTGAATATGCATCTACCATTCACTAGATATTTAAGTTTAAACATACTAGGTCCAAACTCTGAGCTTCAGAACCTCTTATGGTGAGTAAAAGGAATATCTATCTTGAAGCCTTGAGAGAAGACTCACATGAGGTAACATAGATGATAGACCTCAGTATATACAGCATATATAGTGTGATAATGGTAGGTCTGTCTAAAGTGACTTCATAAGGACTAGTATGTAATAAAGTAAGTGAAGCAACTCAGACACCCTTTTGGAAATAGCTAAGAGATGACATCAGCAATTAATTGAGGTAAAGGAGACAAGATGCAGCAACACAGGACACAGTAGAAAAAGGCCTTTAAGAATTGGGGAAAGACCAGATCTATGTGCTGGATATGCAAAACACTTAAGATAAAAAATAGGAGTGAATTTTATCAAAACAATTCACAGAATAATTGAGCTAGAAAATGTTTATTTCACTTAGTCCAACTTCTATCCACAGCGCTATCTCACTCGTAGTGGATAAGTATTCTAAGATAAGCATAAAACCCGCAGACCAAAATCAAATTACATGTGCTGTATACTCCCCTAATTGGTCATTAGATTATTCTATGCTAATAAATCAGATTCTGACTACAAAGTGGCTTTCTGATGGCTTCATCCATCCACCTAGGTGGCAACATAGCTATTTTTTGATACTTCCAATTAGTTCTATCGCTTATGAATTGTTAATTGAGAAATGCTATTATTTCATTAAACTATTTCAGCATGGTTATTTTTCCTAATTTAGAAATTTTTCCAATCTCCAATTATTTCATAAGCTAAATTCTCCAACTCCATTTATTCTTTGGTCAAGTACCGTGTTTATTATTTCAAGGTTCATGTTTATTATTTCAATTAAACTAAATGCTGACAGATGTGTGCAGGAAGGCTGTGTGTGTGTACAGCTTGTTTTTAAAAGGGAACAGAACCCTGAAGCATGGAGAAACTTAAGCCCGGAAACTGATTTGTCCAAATGAGCCTCAGTAAGAAAGCTACATCATCAGCAGGGGCCATCTTAGCCTCCTCACCACAGCCCCACAGCCAACGTCTACTACAGGCTAAAACCTCAGGGGTGACTCCAAAGTCTCAGTTACAGACACACACAACAGTAACAAGGACAACATCTAAACTGAATTAGCAACCAGAGGGCCATTAAAAGTGGTTGGAAGAAGAACATACAGATAGTTGTTCTCTTAATACAATTTCCCTGAGATCAAGAAGAAAAAAATTAAGTCCCTCTGCTGTGGTTGAAATGACACAGGATTTTTATGAGGACTTTGAAAACCAGTGTACAAATTTCCAGAAAAAAAGATAATATTTGACTCCACTATAGGAGCAGACTTAAAAATAAAAATTAAAGAGTCATTAACAGATCATAAACCATAGACACAATGCTTTAGATGGTGAATATTAAGACATTCTGCTTTTCCCCAGATCGTTTTAATCCATTTCAGAGTGTCAATAGGACTGTTCTATGAAGAATTCATATGGCTCCCCAAAGTGGCTCTTAACTTAATTATTCTTTATTTATTAATAATCAAACAAAATTCACAGGATGTCCAGTGCAAAATAAGAATCATTTTGACACTTGTACTAAAAAAAAAGTAATTAAATTTTAGACAAGACTGTATATTCTTTCATTCAGAGTTGAATGACTTTCCCTCCAAAACTCTCATATATTAACATTCAACATTTATTTCTTATTCAATTTCATTTTCTTTAAAGACATAGTCTTTCTATCTCCAGAAAGGTAAAAGAAATTGGCTTTTTTTACTATTATATTTCAATTTTTCATTAAAAGGCTTTCTATTGAATTATAATAACTATGATTAATGAAGTTTAAATACATATTTAAATTACTTCTGTCCACCATAAGTGTTGATTTCCATGACTCAGCAGAAGTATTTTATGACAAAAACAGCTAAATGCCAGCATTTATATCTTTAAGCTAGCAGTGGAAAAATGGTTGCACTGCAACCATCTTATAAACCCTATCAATATGGCAATAAGCAGAGCAATTCAAATATACAAAGAATAAGATATTACCAAATAGTCACAAACATCCCTTCTAGATTTAGAATTGCAGTCAATAATTTTGTCCACTTGTAATTAAGTATTTAATTCATGGCTGGATAAACAAAAACTAGATTCTGCAACTTTACACCCTAGTGTAGGATTCTGGTCATTTCAATTGAAAGAACAACTTCAAATACTAAGAAATTTACTATCATATATAGTAAATAAACAATTGTGAATTTTATCAGAAATTCAATTTAGAGTTATGATTTTAATGTAGTTAACCATTAACCACCCAAATGTTTAGGCAGGTAATTATGCATGACAGGTAACTGTGTTTTTCAAAGAAAGTATGCTTCTTTTCAAATTCTAAATAGAAATCACTACATAAGAAAATCAGATTATAAAAATTTAACATATTGTTTGTGTATCTTATGCGTAGAAGTGTTACTTCAAAAAATTTCCCAGAAAAAGAGTGCCCCTCATTATTTATTCCTAGATGATTGTATGACAGTGAAATCAGTTTACATTTGAAGACATTCTGAATAATCCTATTAAAAACCAGTTTAAATGGCATAGCTCATGTTTACCTCTTTGGGTATGTACCCATTAATCTCTTTAAGTGCTTCCTTCCTTGACGCAGCTGTAGTTCAAGAGCTGGCCAGCAGCTGGCCTCCATTTCTGTAGGTTTTCATGAACACCCAGAATTCTTTTTAGCAAGTTTGAAAAATGCTATATGCCTCAACAAGTTTTTCATACCTAAAGAGCTTATAAAAAGCTTTCAAAAGGAGTCCAAAAGAAAATTTTCTCTTAAAAATAAAAACCAAACAAAAGAAAGTCACACATACTACAAATTCTATCTCCTATGAAGACCTACCAGCCTATTCTTATGGTTTTCTCTCTCTGCCATTACAACAGAACGTCAATTTCATATAAAAATTTGCCAGTTTCATCTTATTCAAGTGTGTTGGTCTAACGTTCCAGGCTGCTGTGCAAGCAGCACACCCCCATACAAATGGAGAGATGCTGGATGCCTATATCCACTGTCTGTTCTAACCAATTGGTGCCCACGGCACACCTTTTTTTAAACATTGTGAACTTCATCCCTGCTTATTTCCCAAATGAAACCATAAATTCTTAACAGAAACCATGTCTTATAAATAAGTAGTATATTCTTCAAAATAAACACAATACCAAGCACACAGCTAACATTCAATATGTATTGGTCAGCTGATTTGACGGAATGGAAAATGTTGCATTGTGAGAAAAAATATTCATAAGTTATATCTACACTGGAAACAAAAGTTTAAAAGATAACAAAATATTTTCAAGATCAGCAGTTTAATGTCAGGGACATTTTAAAAGGATTATTTAAAGATATTCTGTGCAGTCCATAACTGCCAAGATGTTTTATAAATGTTTTCACCAGAAGTGTGAAAGAAAAGTTTTAAAAATATTCAAGGAGTAGATGTCTTAACAGCCCAAAATAAAATGTTTGCTGAAGCTACAAGGCTGGCAGAACTCTGCTTCATTTCAAAAAGTTTCTAGGCAAAAGAAATGTTTTCCTGGAAAATACTACCTTTTATTTAGAGAACACTTGCCATGAACACTTAGTCATTAAGTAATTTAAGGTTTCCTCACAAGCTCTTTGGAGAAAATCTATTATATGAATGAATGAAACTACCAACACCTATGTCAAAATACACATTTGGTTAAACATATGAAATATGCCTAAGTATTTTTCTAAGTAATGTGAAATACTCTTATCTTCTTTTTGCTCCTTTTAATTTTCTATAAAACAAAATGATGAAGAAAAAGACAAAATCCTCAAGTGTTTTTCTCTGTCTATAATACATTAAAATGCAAAAACTCCAGGGCTTATTTTATTCCAAATTCCAAGTAATTTTCAAACAGACAAAACATTCATTTTGTTCAATGAAAAGAAATAGTAATTTCAAAGCTATTTTTAGCAAAAACATTTGAGTTGACTTCAAATCACCTTTCAATGAGAGAGCAACTTGGTATCCACATTTCACTCAATCATCTGCAGTAAATCACACAATGAGACCTAAGAAAACCATTCCTTCCAAGAGTTTTGTAGCCAACTAAGTCTTTATTCTTTTCAACATCAAAAGACAAAACTAAATTATACTCCAAGCACATGGTTTATACGTTTACTCTTTTAAAAACCTACACAAAAGGATATTTGTTTTACCTGTTTAGTATTTCAGTTAGTTTCACAAAACCAGTGTAAGCCAGTTCAAATGCTCCTCTGTGCCTGGACTGTAAAAGGTGTTGTTTAAAGTAATCTCCTATTTCTTTTACCTTTAAAATTTTTTTAAAAAAATATTCAATTTATGCTTACATTTATATGTATATAAGTAATATAACTTAGAACCTACCCCTAGATGTCCATCCACTTAACACTTACTGTGTGACAGATGAAGTTTTAAGCATTTTTTATTATTATCTCATTTAATCCTCACATTCCATGAAATAAGTACTTTTATAAAATATTTTTTTTTAGTTGTTAGTGGACACAATGCCTTTATTTCTATTTATTTATTTTTATATGATGCTGAGGATTGAACCCAGTGCCTCACCCACACTAGGCTAGCATTCTACCACTGAGCCACAACCCCAGCCACAGTACAATTATTATCTCTACTCCACAATGGGGAAACTGAAGTCCAGAAAAGGTAAGTAGCTTCCCAAGGTGACATGGCAAGTAAGTGGTGGAGCCAGGACACACAACCAGGCAGTCTGACTCCAGAGTCAGCCATCTTTAAGTGCCACACTAGAACTGCCTTCCTATGCCAGAGTCACAAACTTCACAGTGTGCTCCTGTCATTCAACACCAATATAAAATACACCAAACAACAGCACTCACATACGTAGGCCTGGATAAAATAATCATGCTTTCTATAAAAGTTTTTTTCCCTCTCTTACATCCATAACAAAACTTACCATTTTAACCATTTTAATTGTTAATTAAATTATTAATTAGTTACTAATTTCAATTACAATTCAGTGGCATTAAGTACATGTCAGGAACATGTTGTATAACCAAACCCTCAAAATCATCCAACTATAGAATTTTTTCACCTTCCCAAACTGAAACAATACACTCAGTAAACAATAACCCCCAATAACTGCCTTCCAGTGATACACTGTTAATGGCAACATAAGATTTAGTACAAAGGATATCCTAAAAAAAATCAATAGTTATCACTGTGATTCAGAATCATGGGCTATGCTAGAATGCCAGCCAATCACTTTCCAACACACTTATTCCCCATGCAAAATCAAACAAATTTTAAACTGGTTATTTAAAGAAAACACAACTAACAATTAGTTGTGATTGTGGCTTTGGTTCTTATGATGTTAAACTGGTTAGTTTGATTGGGCTTTATACCATTATATCTGGTGGCTACTGGATTTAGAAAATCCAGGTTTTGCAAAAAACTCAGAACCAAAGCTGTTATCAGCTATCTCTTGATCCACATCTCCACAGATCTCAGTAGAGTGGAAGGCAAGTCATCCCAGGATATTTTGATCTGCTTACCCTGAAACAGCCTTCATGTCAGCAGAGTGACTAGATTAGTGTTCTGCATGTATCAGAGGTGATAGGAGGCACAAGGAGTGAAAAAGTGACCACAGGCAGCGTCTCACTTTCCTCATCTACACTTTAAGGATTGTAACAGAACTTACCTCATAAGTTGTTCTGTTAGAATGAATAAATTGCCAAGTTCTGAACCAGCCCATAACCTATAATCTAATTTTGTTTGACATAAGCCTTCTGGGGTCCTAAACAGAGGGAAAGTATCCACGCTCATAGTGTTACCTGATTATGATGACCTAAGAAGTGATGTCATTAGAGAAAGAAGACTCAGAAATGAGGCCAACAAAGATCCAGAAAAGCAGTATAAAGTTAAGTTTTTAAAATTCTAACACTTTCAGATCCCAAAGATTAATATATCATGTTCTTCAGTTAAAGATTTCCTATAAATATCTAATGATTCACCTCATATCTCAATGCTACTCCTTTAATATTTTTAAAGGTCACATTATATGAGGCTAAAGGCCACAAAATAGGTCTTATTTCATCTTCAAAACAGTAATTGCAGAATATATTTTAAACAAAATTATCAAGACTTAAATCTAAATTCCATCCTCAAAATAGATCTGAAGCTCAATATCTAATCCTACAAAATGGGGACCAGAAGAAACACCAGTTAGCTAACTCATCACATCCACCATTTCTATTATTAGAGAAATAAAAGAATTCTATGGTGTTTCAAATCAGAGAAAATTAAAACAGGAAATCATAGAGATAGTTTCTTTCTTTCTTAGTTAATTCTGTTTCCCAAAATGTCACAGATATCAAAACATACTTCAGGAAAACATAATATTATTAGAAAAGTGCTTCTTTGTGGACTCAGTAATGATTTGCAATCTCCTTAAGCAGTAATTCCACTTTCATTGCTTCCTTTATCCTAACTTCCTCCAAAGGGACCTAAACTAAAAGGCATATAATAAAGACCTTAGTAGGGTGACCAGTCCTCTTAAGATTGGACCTCTGCCTTAGTTAATCCTGGCCTCAGAAATCAGAATGACATTTTAAAGAAAAAGGTGAAAAAGAGTCTTTCCTCATTTTATTCTGCTCTTCATCTCCCAGAAACACACACAGATAATAACCAAGCTTATTATGAATTTTTTGCTTTTGTAGGATATATAAAACTACTGTTAATCAGAAAACAAGTACTTCTTTGGAACCCTGCAAAATGCTTAGCAGCTTAATGGCTGGGGTAGATAAAGAAGATAAAAACAAATGTCTGTCTTCAGTAGGCTTTCAGTTCGGATTGGCAGAGGAAAAATCAATATGCAGAGAGGTACCCAGTTCTAAGAAATCAAAGATCCTTCTGCACTAGAATTAGAAAAGACTTCATGTCCAGACCTTGAACAGGATATACACACTTCGGTGGACCAAAATGGAAAGGCATAATTGACATGAGAAGCTGGGAGGCTAGAATGAATGAATAAACATTTTCTAAGCACCTGTTAGACACTGAGCTAGATCTTTTTATCTAAATGGATGCAACATAAACAAAGCTAAGGCTAGCAGACCTGAATGAATGACCTAGAGGTTTCATGCTACAAAACAGTGGATGATGGGGATGCAAGGAAGAGATGAACCCAACTACTGGGATGGAGTAGTGAGTAATGTGGTCTATGAGCAGACATAGAAGGGCCCTCCAGACATCTCCCAGCAGGTACTCAGACTGGAGAACAAATTTTATTCAAACCACTTAAAAAGCAAGAATAGAGGAAGAAAAAAAATTTTTAATTAATTCTTAATTAAAAAGCTCTCTGAAAACTCCAACTCAATTGCCTTTCATTAGGTACCACTGAGTTCCTATTTAAAGTTCATAAAAGCCTGTAATGGCAGACACCTCTCATCACAGCCACTCGGGAGGCTAAGGCAGGAGGGTCTCTCAAGTTTGAGAATAGCCTCAGAAACTTAGGAAGACCTGTCTCAAAATACAAGAAAAAAAATGTGGGGGTAGAATAGTTCAGTGGTAGAGCACACCTGGCTTAAAAAAAATCCATAAATGCCTTCTTTCTGAATGATGTATTTGCAAAATATTTTTATATAAATAGCATACATCTCAGGATTTAAAAAAAAGAATTATGCTAAAATGCAGAACAAATGGCAATGATTTCTTTTTTTTTATTATTAAATTCAAGGGGCTGGGGCTGGCGCTCAGCAGTAGAGCACTCGCCTCACATGTGTGGGGCCCTGGGTTCGATCCTCAGCACCACATAAATTTTAAAAAAAAAGGTATTGTGTCCACCTACAACTAAAATAAAACTTTAAAATTTTTTTATTTTTATTTTTTTAAAGAGAGAGTGAGAGAGGAGAGAGAGAGAGAGAGAGAGAGAATTTTTTAATATTTATTTTTTAATTCTTGGTGGACACAACATCTTTGTTGGTATGTGATGCTGAGGATCGAACCTGGGCCGCATGCATGCCAGGCGAGCGCGCTACCGCTTGAGCCACATCCCCAGCCCTAAAATTTTTTTTAAAATAAAATAAAATTAAATTAAATTCAAGTGACTGTCTTTTAATTTAGCATATCCTGCTTCTAACTTTTTATAAACTTATTTCTGCAGGCAAATTAATATGCTTTTTGTATTTATAGCATGTAAATTGCCATAGGGAAAGACAGCTACATGTTATGTCTCCAGATATCTACAATTTATCACAAGACAAATCAGGGATGCTAAATGTTCATCTAGAATATAACACCAACAAAAGTTAAATGTAAACTCACTTTTTAAAACTTACTATTTACCTATACAATAAATATAGTAGACAAATCAAGACTCATTCCATTCATAAATACATAAACCCAAGAAGATTTAAGTACAGATGGGACACTTCTATCAAGGGCACATACAGTGGTTAAGATCTGAGACTTTGAAGACAGGAGGGTGGTGAACTAAAGCCTACTTCACAGGATGATTGTGAGAAATAAATGAGATTAAGCATATAAGTGTTTAGTAGAGTACCTGGCACAGCAGCAATCAAGAAATGTCCATTTGGGGCTTTATTTGTATTTTAAAAAATAAGACTCAATTCAAGACAAAGTCACTTCTTATAACTTTGAGAATGTCAACAGTTGAGTTTCAAATTCCACTTTGGTTAAATGAGATGTTTTACAAAAGTTTATCCTCCCGTAAGATAATTAATGTTTTCAACTGTACATTCTCTACTACAGTGATTTCTTCAAAGCTGAAACATTGTTTTCCTGGATAACAACAACAAAGGCCATAGTTTTCTGGTGTTCACCTATATCTTACCAGAATGTTTATTCTTTGCTTTCTAGCAAATTCTTAATCTTGAGCCATTTTAACCATTGCCCTTTAGTCTGAATTTTTTTAATGAACTTGTCTTATGCCCCTTATTATCCTTCTAAGCTCTCTGAGGTCAGAAAAACCACAAATTATTATTTTTTATGTCCCCACCATACCTATATAGTAAGGTAGCCAATAAATAGGTGACTAAAAGATGTGGTTTCATGCTCAACTTCATTTCAAAACTTAAAAATGATAACTTCCAGCTAGGCAAGATGTCACATACCTATAATCCCAGCAAACTGAGAGGCTGAGGCAGGAAGATTGCAAGTTCAAGGCTAGCCTCAACAACTTTGCGAGGCCCGGTGCAACTTAGTGAGACCTTGTCTCAAAATTTAAAAAATAAATTTAAAAAAAGGTAATTCCATGCAACACAATTCAAATTCTAAAAACTAATCAATCTTGGGCAAAATAAAATACAAAGGCAATTACTTTTAAATTTACAAATGCTAATAAACATATACTTCATTTGTAGTCCATTTCAAAAAATCTAAAACCATAATGAAAAACCTAGAGGGAATATATCAACCCAGTTAGCCCTGTGCATTATGCAAGTTATAACCAAATCTAAAGTAGAAGTTCTTCTGGGCTGGGGATGTGGCTCAAGTGGTAGTATGCTCACCTAGCATGCATGAAGCACTGGGTTTGATTCTCAGCACCACATAAAAATAAATTAAAGATATTGTATCCATCTAAAACTAAAAAATAAATATTAAAAAATAAAATAAAAATAAAGTAGAAGTTCTTCTAATAGTTGGCAATTATTTTTATTCATATGATTTCTGTGCCAACAATTACGAGTAGAGGGAAGAGGAATGAAAAATTTGCACAAAAGCTTCTTTTTAGGAATATCAGAAAAGATATGTAAACGTATTGCTACTCCAGGTAGAGGAAGTTGTTTTAAAAAATCAGTAGGCAACAGGTATCAGATATCCCATGGAAAGAGGACCAAGAAAATGTATCAAGCAAAAGTCTGTATCAGCAAAACATCAAGCTAGAAACCTAGACACACACCAACTATCCAGGAAGCTGTGCAATAAGGCTGTGTGCACTGCCCACTCTGGAAGGGTCTCCACTTACATCCCTCAAATCTGGTTTTATCTCTGCCTCTTATACAGGGACATTATGAAAGAACCTTTCATTACATGGTTACAGTGCAGGAGGAAAGTCAGACATGCCACTGAATGAACACATTTGCCTCGTGGAGCAGCGGGTGAGAGCATACTGCTTCATAAAAAGTGATCTAAGGAAAAGATTGTTAAAAAGTTCAGTAGGGAATTGTCTTACTGCCTTGCTGCTTGCAAATATTTGCTTGAGTATTAGAAATAAAAAAAATCAACTTAAAGAAAAATTAAATGAGCAGTTCAGAACAAAGGAAGCACTGTGCCATGTGAACATGTCTGTGAAGGAAAAGAATCAGGTTCCTATCCAGAGCTGCCACAAACCAGCTTTGTGATCCTGGGAGAACCAGGTAGCATCCAGGGGTTTCAGCTTCCTTCTGTCCAAAGGAGCTGGAGAATATCATCTCTGTGACCCTTTCTGCTCCAATAGTTTGTGACTACAACACTGAAAACTTGGAATTATAAACAAGCCTCAGTTTTTCTCTTCAAACAGCAACAAAAGCCCTCAAATTGTAATGTTACTTCCTGTTAGCCTTATTATAAGATATACTCACATATGTGGAATTTAAGTGGCCACCCCCTTAACAAAGGGCCATAAAATCAGGATGGTCTTAAGAAAACTGGGCTACAAAAGAAATCTTCCCTGTCTTCTAGCCTCAAGCCATGAAATTTCAAATTATAATAGAATTATATTACTTTTTCAAAAGTGGAGGGAATAATCAGTATGCTAGTCTATATGGAACAGCGTCCTCCATTCATTGATGTAAAAGCCGCCATAGTTGTTATTGCTGGTACTATAAAACCTAGGTTTCACATTCTCCAGCATGAGGCTGGAATTCTGCCTGCAAGTCACATCACTGCCTCAATGTGTCCCGGTATGTTGGAGTCACATTCACCTAAGGTGTTGACTCTTAAACTGGTAGTTTTGCCATCAGGCACAGCAGATCTAGCTGCAACAGGGCAACCATGCCCTTGGCAAGGTATACCTGAGGTGTGGCCAGCCATTCCAATGTAAATGACATTCTTCTCTGTCATTTATATTTTTAACTCTTAAAGGTATTAAGGACATGAGAGTATTTTTAAAGAAGCAAAAATTTTTGTTTAAAAACAGTCATGTAACTAATTTCTTGATGACTTTGGATTTTCATGGACCAAATACTCCTAAACTGAGACATTTCTTTAAAGTCAGCAAGATCAAGAATAAAGCTTTCCATAGAGAGAAGTATTTCAATATTAGAACACAATTATCACATATATTTTTGATCCCTTGTTAAGCCATTAATTTATTCTCAAAACTACAGTTATCACAGAACCACACACTGGAAAAATGACTGCAGGGCATTAGAATGGGAACTAAGGTTTAACCAAAAAAAAAAAAAAGTCAGAATTCTATTTTTATTCAAGCAAATCACCATTGGAAGTACTCTATGATTTTTAAGAGCCCGTCTTTTTATTATTGTTATTGTTAGTCTTTGAGTTTTTCTACAAACATCTCTTTCATCTTAATTCAGAATTTTCACATAGTTATCCCACATAAATTCACTTACATTGCATAAAACTTTGGATGCATCAGAAAAGGTGTCAAGGCAAAATAATTTTCATAGGAAGCTCTCAGGTCTGCCTCAGTTATAGTGGAAACAAAATGTTTCCCTTAATTTATTTTTAATACACTCCAACAACCCCCAAAAAACTATATGTTTTAACTTGTCCTTGTAAAGAGAAGATGAGAAATCAAGGCACATGTTTATTTCATAGCAAGATGGTAAACATCAGTGAAGTAATCATTAATCATAACTGATTCCTAAGCAAAGATGTTGGCATTGGCACTACAGCCAGTTACCAGCAACTACTCCAAGTAACTCTAGAACATTAATGCCTATTTGATTTGGAGGAGAATAAGGAACATAATGCTGCCCACAGTGTACTGTTCACCTTTGCCTCTCTCCTTCCTGGGGCCTTGCAACATCACAGGCCAGCTGTTAACCAGATGCAAGCACATGAGCCACAGAGTGTGAGAATAAAAATATTAGCATTATTTCCATGGAATGAGTCACGTGGTGATTATAGAAATAATCAGCATTAGCATACTACAATATTTGTTTTGTTCTTGAATGTTGTAATACCCTAGGGGGGAAAATTATCTTTATTTGAAAAAGGTTAAAAATGAAAGTATGTGTTATATATCTTTGCTGGAAAACTGTGGGAAATGGATTTGTTGAAACCATATGGAAAGGAAGAGGGAATCAATTAAAAACAGAAATCTAATAAATCTAAAATATTTCCAAATGAAATGCTTGTGGTAAACTAATTTCTTGTAAACACTGCACTCAAGTCCCTTGAACAGTCCCAGATGGTGAACTAACTTTGTGGTCTTAAAATAAAAGTCAGCCAAAAAAAACCAAAGTGACTACAACTTTATTATTGAAGTAGTGGGAAACATAAGATCCATAATCAATCAATCAATCAATCAATCAATCAACTTTGTATTCCTCTGCAAAATTTAAGAGAGTTGGAGAGTTTTACTGGAGAGTTTCAACTAAAATTTAAGTTTATGTATGTTAAATGGAGAAAGAGAATTAAAGTAATAATATCACAGTAAAAAGTGAGGTTAAAAACTATGCTTATATAAAAATATTCCTAAAATGCCATAGTTTTGAAATGTACTACAGGTCTAAAATCCTAAGTTATTGTGAACTATTTTTCAGTTGACAGCTGTAAAATTTTATTCAAGAAAAATTCAAAAATTTTTTTAAAGTTGGATCATAAATAGAAGCTTGTGATTTACATCTTGACCAAAAAGGATACCTGCTGGAGCCTTACCTGATCCTCTGTTAATAATCCATCAGAAGATTCTGGCATAGACTGCATAGATAGAAGCTGGCACAGTGTGCCTAAAAGTAAAGCAAATTCCTTCATACTTCTCCAACAACACACAAGCACCATCTGAGCAGTTACATCACATGTTTTTCCTTCTTTACCTTAAGGGAAAAAAAAAAAAACTATTGCAACACTAGACACTCGATTATTCACACCCTAGGTTTCTTAGAACAAGCTTGTTCATAATTTCCCCAAGAATAATCCATTTAAACAAACCAATTTGTTATATGTTCTATTTATTCAGGAGAAAAAAAAATTTAAGATTTGTCAAGCATGTGCCATGAGGAGAAATCATGCTAAGTATTTTTTTAATTTGTTGTTTTCAAAATCAATTTTTAAAAAAAAACAAAATATTCCTTCAAAACTTAAGTCTAACTTTTGGAAATTAATGAGACAAATTCTCTTTGCCTCTTTAATATCCATAAAGTATTATATGAATGACTAATAACTACACTTCTTATTTATCTTGGCAAATATGGCTGTTATATCAGTTGAGTAGAAAAGAACTTTATTTTCTATTTTTACATATTTATTTTTTTCTTTCCTTTTGTTTTTTATTTATTAGTTCTAATCAGTTATACATGACAATAGAAAGCTCTTTGATTCATTGTACACAAATGGAGCAGAATTTTTTGCTTCTCTAGTTGTATATGCAGTAGAGTTACACCATTTATGCAATCATACATGTACCTAGGGTAATCATCTCTGTCTCATTCCACTGTCTTTCCTAACCCTTTACCCTCTCCCCTCTCCCCTTTGTCCTATCCAAAGGAAAAATCAAAGGAAAAAGCTAGGTGCATTGGTGCATACCTGTAATCCCAGAAATTTGGAAGGCTGAGGCAGGAGGCTCATAAGTTAGAGGCTCAGTAACTTAGCAAGACCATGTCCCAAATAAAAATAAAAAGGGTTGGAGTTGCAGCACAATGTAGGTCACCCCTGTGTTTGATACCTCTAGTACTGAAGAAAAATAAATTAAAGAAAAACACAAACACTCCTTCAAGATATATTTGAATCCCATGGTCAATAAGCTACAATTACCCTGATTTATTACCTTATTCTTGCTTTAGGAGTATTTTTTTTAAGAGAGAGAGAGAGAGAGAGAGAGAGAGAGAATTTCAATATTTATTTTTCAGTTTTCGGCGGACACAACATCTTTGTTTGTATGTAGTGCTAAGGATAGAACCCAGGCTGCACACATGCCAGGTGAGCTCGCTACCACTTGAGCCACATCCCCAGCCCCTTTAGGAGTGTTTTAGTACTGACATTTTTAAAATCCAAAATAAACTTTTAAATTAAAAATACAAATTAACAAAGTAATATTTATACTGTAATCCCATGTTTTTTTTAAAAAAATTCCACTAAACTTAAATGATAAATATATATATAAATAACATACTATAGGTATAAAAGAACATATACTAAACAGGAAAGTAAAAAAGGAAGTAATAACAGCTTTAATTTATTTTTAATTTGTATTTATCTCTATGTTGTATGAAACTATTACAATAAGCACATAATAATAGTGTTTGTAATTCTAAAAATATAATTGCAAAGACAATTTTGTAAAACCATATCTCCACCTAGTGGAAAATGCAGAATATGTAATAAATAAGAAACTACTGCTTCACAGTATCACAGAAAATTCAATAGTAACAACTAATGATAAAAACAAGCTGTAGAGACTGAAATTCTGGTGGCCTAGTAAAACAGAGCACCTCACATTTTGATGAGTACTAAAGTTTATTTCCATTTAGAGCTGTTCTACTTTAAGAACTTGCACAGCAGATGAACCCCATTGCAAGGAAATGACTGCTGCCCCACTCAGATTCAAGGAGCAACACTGCTTGTACAGCACCTGGCCTGTCAAGAGGATTTTAGCACTTAAAAGCCTTCTGCTATACCACCTTGTATGCTGAACTGGAACACATCACTTTCTGGTTTTAAAAGTCTATAAAATTCATTCGTAAAACCAGATCATTTCCAAAACCAATTTTTTTTTAAAGAAAGAGTTCATTTATTATATAAAAAAAACATTCCATATATTTTACTATTACTTAATCACCTGGGGCTGAAACTAAAACTAAAAGATAAATCTGTTACTTAGCAAGCATGAGGACCTAGGTTCAATCCCCAGTACCATACAAAAAAAAAAAAAAAACAATGATTACATATCAACTTTACATATGTTACCTTTGATTTCTGCAGAAGTATCAATATTTGACACATTGATATTCAAGTCCTCCAAATCAAAACTATCACATTCTTTCAGTATTTTGGCTTGGTTGAAGTAATCGTTAGTATCTTGTGGCTGAATCTCTTTGAGAATCATCTGTAAGCGGCTTGCTGACTCTGCAAGAAAGACACGAAACTCCAGTTCCACATCTCATGCAGATTCACTTGGGGGTACCTGCACTAAAAATTGTGTAATTTTCAGCACCTGATAATAACCTCTATTAGAAGAGACAGAGTAGGTAATGTGAAATTTATTTGTATAGATTCTTCATGATATTTAAGTAGACTTTTTTTTTTTTTTTAGCGGGGGTGCAGTGTTGGGTATTGAATCTGAGGCCTTGTGCATGCTAGGCAAATGCTCTACCACTGAGCCACATCCCCAGCCCCCTTTAAGTGTACTTTTAAAACATGGCAATTTAGGCTGAAGATATGATAAAAAATACAACCATAACCATCCACAGAACAAAGGCTGCCATTTCATTTACATTGCTTCTTTGTTGTCTTAAGAATCTCAAACACGGGGCTGAGGTTGTAGTTCAGCAGTAGAGCACTTGCCTAGCATGCAAGAGGTGCTGGGTTCAATCCTCAGCAAAATAAAGGTAAGGTGTGCTGGGGTGTGGCTCAGTGGTAAAGCGCTTGCCTGCCCTGTGTGAGGCACTGGGTTCTATCCTCAGCACCACATAAAAGTAAATAAACAAAATAAAGATACTGTGTCCATGTACAACTAAAAATATTTTTTAAATAATTAAATAAATGAAGGTTAAAAAAAAGAATCCCAAACATGATGCTTAACATGTGAAAGAAGTCCAATAAATTTCAATTAATTTTAAGAGGTTGTTTCCCTATCTGCAATATAATTTAAAAATATAAATGTTAAAAAATTCTTTAAAATTAACAACCAAACAGTCTTTCATAAAAATATCATGAAGACTCCATATTTGGATTTAAATACATCATATAATATACTGCTTTCTCAGTGTGGTTTACAGTCCTAGTATTACATTAAATTTCATTTTTACTCAATGAGCACTCACTAGATTAGGAGTAAGCTCCATGAATGCAACACTTTGTACACTATGGAGTACCAGTGCCTAGAACAGAAACTGGTTCATGGCCAAGGTTCAATAACATGGGCTGAACGAATAAATGAATGGCTAGGTAATAAGAAGTTAGCCAAGCTCTGACATTTTTTTTAAGAGAGAGTGAGAGAGGAGAGACAGAGAGAGAGAATTTTTTTTTTAATATTTATTTTTTAGTTCTCAGCGGACACAACATCTTTGTTGGTATGTGGTGCTGAGGATCGAACCCGGGCTGCACGCATGCCAGGCGAGCTCGCTACTGCTTGAGCCACATCCCCAGCCCTGACTTTTTTTTTAATATACACATTTTAGTTGTTGATTAAACTTTATTTTATTTATCTATTTATTTATATATGGTGCTGAGAATCCAACCCAGGACTTCACACATGTTAGGCAAGCACTCCACCACTGAGCCACAATCTCAGCCCCCAAGCTCTGACTTTTTTAAAATAACAACAGGTAATCATGCAGAATAGATGAACAAATCAAAGAACAGGTATTAGCCATACATGTATTATTTATACTTATATTTTAGGTACTGTTGGAAATATAAAGATTCAAATTGCTATCATGAAAATACAACCAATGTGTTATGCTCATTTGTCTCTTCACTGAAATTTTGTCCCAAACAAACTTCAATAGCCATGAAAAAGTAACACTAGCCCAAAAGATACTATACAAAGATGAGGAAAAATCAGAATAAAATTTCAAGGATCCTGTTCATTTATTCTATGGTTCTTGGGAGGTTTTTTCCAAGAAATTCAGAATGCATGACAGATAACATGGGGAAGAAGGGGGAAAAATAAAGACAATCAAAAGATGAGACAGAATTTTTTAAAAGTCTGTGAGCCAAAGATATTTTAAAACTCCCTACACAAATAATTTTAGCATACCCTATAGGCTCTTTCTACAATAGGTAACTGAAATATTCAAGACCTTTGATCCAGAATAATCTGGTATTTGCCTGATCCAAATATCAGGTATAAGACTACATGTTTTGGGCTGGGGCTATAGCTCAGTGGCAGAACGCTTACCTAGCATGTGTGAGGCACTGGGTTCAATCCCCAGCACAACATAAAAATAAATAATTTTCAAAAGATAAAAAACAAAGACTACTTTTTTTTCATGTACAAAGAAAGAAAGCTAAAACATTAACCTAAATAAATGTGTCTTGGCATCATGAACCAACACATTATCCAACTTATTATTATTTTTTAAAAAAAACAACATTTTACATGTAAAACACACTGCTCCAGGCCAATTTAAATATCATCCCAAGGTATTTCATTGTATGGATAGCATGTGTTCATAATATACTCAGACTCTTCCTAATAAAAGGCTCTCATCTGCATTACAAAATGCATTCACAAACTTTAACCTGAAATATAAATTTACTTCATTTTAAAGGTACACTTTATGTTTGTGCACATCTTTAATAGCCAATCTTTTTGGACTTGTTCAATTACCCATGCATGCCACAGTAGGACCTCCCAGACACTAAGCTTGGCTCCTATCCTTTCAGTAATTGTTCATTCACTGATACATTCATAATCAATAAATATTTACTATTTTTCTTCTTCTATAGGCCTTTCTTATTTTCTCAACTTAGCTTTTATATCTCTCCAGAGGTATGATTACCAAAGAAGAGAGACAGATGATATAATAATCAAACAATAGCACTATAGCTCTCTTTGTCTGCTGACCTGAATCAGTGTCCATGGGGATGAGGCCCTCACGGGAGGAGCTCTGAATGACCGGAGACACCACAGCAGAAAGTCTGTAGGACATGGACAGGAGTTTCTCCACCAAAAGTCTCCAATCACTCACCAACTGAAGGCTGCTGCAACAAGGACATTAGGGGCACTTATATCAAAAGCAAAAAACAAATATTAATAATGGAAATTGATACATAAAAGGAGTTTAAAGAATGTGTTTCGGGCTGGGGATGTGGCTCAAGCGGTAGCATGCTCGCCTGGCAGGAGTGCGGCCGGGGTTCGATCCTCAGCACCACATACCAACAAAGATGTTGTGTCCGCCGAGAACTAAAAAATAAATATTAAAAATTCTCTCTCTCTCTCTCTCTCTCTCTCTCTCTCTCTCTCTCTCTCTCTCTCCTCTCTCTCACTCTCTCTAAAAAAAAGAATGTTTCAAAATTGTGTAATACATGAAATACTTGAAACACAAAAAAGTATAAACAGATTTATAAGTCTAATTTTCTATTCTCTTTAAGGCAGCAGACTACATTCCATTCCCAGGAAACACTGATAAGAGGTGAAAGCTGGGGCCTAAGTGTGCTTCTAAGAGGAGAGGCAGCTGTGGATGTTCTTATTTTAGTGGTAACTTCTGCAGGGCTCCTGTTATACAGTGAACTCACCCATACATTGGAAACGATGCCACTGCCTGAAGCAAGGAATTTTCAGCTTGAGCTACCTCTTCCTCAAGATTTTCCATCAAGCACTTGATAACTAGAAAAAGCAAAGAGAAAACAATACCCATTTTAAAACACATTTATAAATTTATGGATAGCAAAACAGTATCCACGAAAAAAACTCAACTGAACTTCATACTTGAACCAGAAAGAGATTTTTCAAGGTTATCTGGCCCACTGCCCATTTCTAGTTAAAGATACTAGTTAAAGAACTGAGTGTCTTCCCTAATTGCCTGGATTCATTATGCATTCACTCTGAACCTCCTCTAGCTGGGGTATCAAAGCCCAGGTCCGTGTGGCATATGCTAATTGGTCAAGAGATAACTTTAAATAACAGCTTTCGTGACACATATTTCACACACCATGCAATTCACACATTTAATGCATACAAGTCAATGGTTTTTAGTATAGTCAGAGATATAGGCATATACCACATTCTAGAACTTTTTTTTATCCACCCAAAGACCTTTACCTATTTGCAGTTTCTTCCTCTCTGCACCTCTATCCTTCCTCTGCCCTCAGCAATCATAACCTACCTTTTGTTCCTATAGATTTTGTTATTCTGGACATACCACATAAGTGGAATTACACAATAAAAGGTCTTCCATAATTGGCATCTTTCACTTAGCATAACATTTTCCATGTTCACGCTGCCACATATACAGATGCTTCATTCTTTATTTCATATGGATGCATAATAGTTCACTGTATGGCCATACATTTTTATTTATCCATTTACCAGTTGATAGACATGTGAATTATTTCTACTTTTTGGCTACTATAAATAATTCTGCTATTGAATACACTATCCTAGGAAGAAAAAAGTGTATACTCACCATACAATTGAAATTTGAAAACAATAGACAACACAGACCTAGATGATTTTAGTAATCCATGCTCTCATTAAAATTAGGCTTTGGTAGAATCCTACGATAAGTGTGAGTTTTGCATTCTGTGTCCAGAAGATGATGTGATGAAAAAGGAATACATGGAGCAGGTGACATGCGTATTTCTTCCACCATTTCTGGGAGCATGTTTTGAGACCCTATCATTTAGAGTTTGGGCATACAAATAGATGTACCCTGGGTCTACATATATAGAGATGATGCATGAATAGACCATACGGTAAATAAAAAATATAACAGGTTACTATTTTAAATAATGGATTGAATTGATATTTTAAAAAATACATGAAATCTGGTATTCACATACAAACATTCAATCCAAGTAGTTATACATCTAGTGGTAATATTAGGGTTACTAATTATAACAAACTGTGTTTGAGTTTTGCTTCAAAAATGATGATGGAATTCAAAAGTAATGTGTTATAAAAGAAATCTCATGAAAAAGCAAGTAAAGCAACATGGAGAAATACATGGGTTCTGATACAGGGAGTGAATGAAAGTGAACCATATGCATATCAATTTGTGAACTGGGGATGAAATGATACATCCTATGATGTATATGTACTGAAGAAATAGGAATATAACAATTTTGAATGAAAATTTACTTCAAAAAACACATCATATCCCATCTGAATATACTTTCATTGATGTTAAACTGGGTCACTTACTGTAGAAATATTAGGGTTAGTACTCAATATTCACTGAAGTTCATTTTGAGTATTCAGAAATGAATATCTATGTCAAGAAAATGAATATTTCTGAGTAACATCTTGTGAAAAGTTGATTATAAATCCACACAGATGGAAATAAAAGAATCAAGGTACATAAGTATCTGACACATATAATTCATGTTTGCAAATCCATACTGTGTGTGTGTATATATATATATATATATATATATATATATATATATATATATATTACATAGAAATGTAACAGTACGTATGCCAATTGAAATTCATAAGGGGATATATATCCTTCACATTTGTACCCAAAATATTCATTGTCCTCTACATTGTTTCATGTATAAAGTTGTTGAAGTATAAAGCTCACCACAGCTTGAATTTTCAGTTACCTCAGTGTATTGGGGGGCAGTGATCTCTTCATGAAATTCATATTTTCCAAAGTCAGAGTACTCTCAAGAATATACCTGTGATGGCAGTAGGATTATATATATGTATATAAAAATATACATTGGGACCCAGACCTCAGAGACATGGAGCCAGGAAGTTACATGTTTGTTAATTTTGAAAATTCATGGAGAAATAAAAGGAGAAAAATCTGTGACAGGTTTTATAATATGTACCTCTGATGAAGCAAAAGGCAAGTCCAAGTATACACCATGCCTCCCATCAAATGCCTCTACTTCTATTCCTTTAGGATTATTTTTATTGATGTTAGGATAAGTAGTCAGAGTCTAGTAGGTTATGGGTTAGTGTCAGAGATTCAATATTTCAAATGGCAAAACGGAAAATGAGTCATATATATATGCGAACATGTGCCACATAAACATCTTCCACTGTCCTCCACCACAATGCCTTGACATTTCTATCACCCCAAATAAGACACAAAGAGAGGAGAAGAGGATAAAAATCTGTGAATACATATGTTGAATTGGAAATTCTGAGGAGCTCACAAACTTGGGTGTGGCAGAAGAGATCCCAAAAGTAGGGGACAGGGTAAACATTCCACAAACATGGGAGCTTTGCAGGCCTAATAACTTCTTAACTCTCTGCCTCTGACATTTGTGCACTAGAAATATAGCTTTGTGCTTTGGCTTCCTTTGTAGTGAGACCATCAAAGCTTGGTCTTAGTCTATGTGAACAGGAGGACATGCTTTCACGTTTTCCAATATGAACAGGAGGCAGCAGAGCTGAATGCTCTCTTTGTAGGTGACTGTGGCCGTGGGGGTATGAATGTCTCCCAGGGTGGATTGTGAAGCCTTTGGCTCACACTCCAGTTTTAATGGCATTTCTTGCAGCTTCCCTGGAAACTTGGTGTTTGTTTTAGAAATACAAAAACGTCAACCGTGTCACCCCACGGGACAGAGCAGTGCTGGATGGAGCTCTGTCACATGGGGTGAGTCAGGGTCTGAAGGAAAAACACAACCTGGGCTGCCATCCGATATATATTTCCCCCTTGAGTGAAGCAACTTGATTCTGATCATCGCACCAAATCCTCTCCCCATAACAACATGTCTTTCTATTTTAGGATCTGCTGGCTGCACCTTGTCAGTCACATGTCATTTGGAAGCCAATGAGAAAAGCATAGGGGCCCACCACAGATGTTTGATCACACACCTGCACTCCATTGCTCCAGGCCCAGTTCCCTGCTGGCTCCTACTCACTTGCATCTCTGTTCTTCACCATGGTTGTGAATTCCACTCAGTCAAAAACGGCACTCGCTGGTTCAGTCATGATGAGCAATAGGAGATCTAAATGTTCTCCAGAGATTTCTGGTCATGCGATTCTCAAAAACTTCATGGTATTGGCCTAGTCATATTTCAAGAATGAAGAAGTTGGCACTGTGGCTTTTGATTCATTCAGGTGCCATTAAGTGTTGAGGAATCTCCTTTCAGTGAAAGCTCTGGAGATCACATGCAGGCAAGGTGTCCCAAGGAGTGGTGAAAGGTCACAGGAATCCAGGCCTATTGGGGTCTAAAATATGCAGTTTATGTGAGTTTTGGCTCTCAACTATAGCTGACAAGGCTTTAACAGCAAAATCATGTGAAATCCTGGCTGAGATTCCCAGTGCTGTGGAGAAAGCCACCCTGGGCCTAGATCTCAGTTTCCAAAGGCTCCTCTAATGCCTGGCCTTCTCAAATCCCAACACAATTCATGACAATAGTTCTCTGAGATCAGTTCCAGAACTCAGTCTCTAATGGCATCACACCACAGTTCAAGCTGAGTTGGACCCAGTCATCTTTTCCAACCACCACACAGAAGACCATTATTCTAACAAAAACACTCCCACATGGCCCTCATCTTCTTCCATACAGACACTCATCATAATGTTATCGCTGTTGACAGGTGAGGAGTTCTTGCTTCCCCGATGTTGAAGAATAACACCAAAGAAGCACGCCAAGGCAAGGTCAGAGTAGAAATTAGAAGTTTATTAAAGGATGGCAGAAAAGACTTCTCCTGGAGGAAGAAGGGGACCCAGGAGGTGGAAACCGTGAAAGTGCGGTTGTTTCCCCTATTTATAGTTTTGGTGATGGAATGTAGGTTGGAAGGCCCGAGGGGTGGGACACAGGTGGGCCAAAGAAGTAGTCTGAGCAGGAAGGACTTCATTATCACTTCTTTGTGATGGGCTATCTTTAAATCTGCTGGGGGCTATTCATTAATACTTCTTCCAGGTGGACTTTGGCCTAGGGCCTCTTTGGGACTTCATTAACATTCCATGAATTGTCCTCTGTGTTTTCCCTGAGTCATTCCCAGCATGGCCTCCATTTTAGATTTCACTCGGTATTAGACCCGATTTACCTAACTACACTGACTACCTAACTTTAAATCTGGCTTCAATAACATTCTGGCTGGGGGTTTCCATAGGGGGAGCAGTCTAAGATGGTGTGCAAAGTAAGCTCTCATGCTCATCATATGCCAAATGTCATGGTTGCCTGGACACCCTTCCTGAGAAACAGGATAGATAAAATGGGCCTATAGCTAATGCTGCTCTGCTTCTCAAATTAGAGGCCTCCTGCCTGCCAGGGGTAGATTCTTTATGTGTACTGGACTCATGAAAAAACCCAAACACCTGTGTGGTAGTTACTGGAGTGCTTGCAACAACCCCACTGACCCAAAAAAATCCCTGTTCTTACTTCATAAGGGTCAGGAGCCTGACCAGAGGAAGGTAAGGGACTTCATCCAATATTACAATTCTTTTTCATCCTTTTAGATCTGTATGGACACGTGGGATTTTTCTTGAATTTCCTTGGGTGCTGAGAATGTAATTCACAGCCACACACAGGGCCAAGAGTCTGATTCAGACACATCTTTTACAAAGCACTTTACCTAAAAAGCACAGATTAGGCCCCTTCATTTCCATTTGAAACTGTTTTCTTGAGGATTCCCAAAGGAGTGCCCTAAGGCAAAGACCTCCCTGACATTCAGGGGAACAGAACAATAGGTAAGAAAGAAGCCTGGGGAAAGACTGTTTTTTTTAATTGAACACTGTGGCACTGACAGCTCCTAATCATGCAACTTGGGTTGCTATCTATCCAAGCAGGGATTCTCCAGAGACATCCTTACCCATCATGCTAATTTTTGAGCTTTCTGAGATGCTTGGCATTCCCTTCAGCAATCCAGTCCATGGCCATGTATGTCACAGAGCTTGAAGGTGGTACACATCTTGGACACAAAATCCCGAACCCCTTCAGAGAGTGGCCAAAATTCAGGAAGAATATGGGAACTTAGGATCTTGGTAGGTGTTGCCCATCTGCAAGGCAAGCATCAGTCCATTCATAAATTGGCCATGAGGAGTCCTGCAAAGGTTTCCACTAGACAGGACACATTCACGGCTGCATTCTTCTCTCGACTCTCTTTAACCACAAACCCAGTGGGATCCACTGACATAGAAAGACTCACTAGTTAACAGTCCATTTCAAACCAACAACAACAACAACGAAATTAAAAAAGTTTATTCTATGAAATGCAAAGAGCCAGCTGGTTCAGAAATTTGTAGAATTTGTTCAAGAAAGAACTCTGCTAAGTTCTCAGGTGTGAGCTTGGAGGAGATTCAGAATTTCTCTTCTACTCAATTGCTCTCTGAGAGAAGTAATCCAAGGGTCTGAAATGTTTCTTCCACCTCTGATATTAAACAAATATCCCTGTGTATCTACAGGAGGTCCACGTATTGAGCCCAAGAATACTCAGCCTTTGCAAAATAGCTGATGCCGAATAACTGTTAGCATTTAACTGACACCACATTTATCTACAGCTAATGTTTTTTTCTGTTTATTTTCCAAAATATTTATTAGCTACACTGCAGTCAATGCTTTAAAGAGCTGAACTTATTCAAATCACAAAACTCTTCTTTTTCATTTTCTATGAACTTCAGGTTTCATTTCTACCAGGTATGTGTATTATAAATCAAATTCAAGTGGGTTGAATATTACTAGACCAGTAGCACTAATTCAGTGCTCCATGTGACTCTGTTGGCCATTTAGCATATATTCCTTTTACATATGCACCTTACCCATATGTTTCTTTTATGCAACTAAATACATTGTGTAACCTCTGGTCCATTCTTTTTTTTAAAAAAAAGGAAGAATAAAAAGAAAAGAAAGTTGTGAATCAGCCAAAGTCCTACAGAGGGCAGTATGGTTCTAGCTGTTTCAGAAGAAATCCTATTTCATAGTAAAGAATATAACTGTAGTCAAATAAATTAATACAAAATGAAACAGTTGTATGAAAAGGTGAGATGTGGAGATATAGGTTGAAAGATAATAAAAGAGTAGGGTAGAAGACTTCTGATTGTAAATTAATAAATAAGAATCATAATTTTTTTAGAAATTAATGAACTAAAAGTAAATTTTAAATTATCCATTATCCCTAAGGTCATACAGAATCATTCTGATGTCTGTGTATGTGTGTGTGTGTGTGTGTGTGTATACACATACACATATATTCATAAATATATATATGAATCTGATAGAAGTTATATATACTTATAACTTCTATCAGATTTTGCATTCTTATATTCTTTATGTCATTTAAGATTTTTCTAGATTGTATAATTTGTATACTATTTTTAATGGATGGATACAATTTCTTCATAGATATACATGTTAACTAACCATTTAATTCTTTTTTAAAAAACATTTATTTATTTATTTTAACCAGGTATATATGACAGCAGAATGAATTTTGATTCATTGTACACAATTGCAGCATAACTTTTCATTTCTCTGGTTGTATATGATGTATATCACACCATATGTGCCATCACACATGTACATAGGGTAATGATGTCCATCTCATTCCATAATCTTCCCTGCCCCATGCCCTCTCACCATTTAGCTCATGATTCAACTTTAGATATATTAAATGTTTTTCATAGATTAATGCTATAATAAACATTTTGCTTAAATTTATATATTAATTTTTTTTAAAGAGAGAGTGAGAGAGGGGGGAGAGAGAGAGGGAGAGAGAGAGAGAGAGAGAGAGAGAGAGAGAGAGAGAGAGAGAATTTTTTTTTAATATTTATTTTTCAGCTCTCGGCGGACACAACATCTTTGTTGGTATGTGGTGCTGAGGATCGAACCCGGGCCGCACGCATGCCAGGCGAGCGCGCTACCGCTGAGACACATCTCCAGCCCCTATATATTAATTTTTAATGTTTCCTTATAACATGTTCTCCTAGCATAATTAATAGTTAATACCTATTTAGATACTAACATGTAACTTTCCCTTATATCTGTCGCCAAATTCTTTACACATATACTGTGTGACTATAGATAGCTTCGACAACATGTAATTATACTCATAATTTTATTTGATACTAGAAAAATGATACTTCAGTTTAATTTTTGATATGATAAAGCATTGGTTGGGAAAAATAGTCCAGAATTCAAAATTGTAAATTATATCTGAAAAATCCTGAAACAAGTGGTGTTGAAATAGAGTACAAAATCATTTCAAAGATCTCTTGGGAGAGGCAAATGAGAGAAGGGAGGTGGAAATAATTTTAAAATATTTTCTTATCTAAATGGAAGGAATCAATAAAGAAATAGTATACTTTTCTAAGATAAATAATTGAATCTATAAGGTAATATATAAAAATGAGTTTTGAAACTTTGGTTTGACTCTAAAATACTGAATCCATTTCTTACTATTTGCATAGCATTGGGTAAATGCCTTAATTTCTCTGAACAGATTATGCCTACTTAAAAGAATGTTGTGAGGACCTAATTAGATAATATAGATTATTATTAACACTTGACAGGTACATAACATATACTCCATAAATATTATTAACATTATTTTTTAGTCAATTATCAATAGAGAGACACATGTCTAAGTATGAGCACCAGAAAGAAAAATCATTAAGTAATTAAAAAATATAGTATGATTTCCAAATTAACAAGGTAATAATATGGAGCATATTCCAATTGTATCAAACTCAAAGAATAAGAATTGAAAGGGGAAAAAGACATAGTAAAGTTAAAACTAAGCCATATATATATATATATATATATATATATATATATATATATAGTTAATGAAAGAATAAATGCAAAGCAAAGGGATGTTTGAGCAGTGAAGTTATTCTGAGTGATACTCTAAAGGTGGATATATGCCATCATGCATTGACCAAAACTCACAGGTTACAGCAAATCATAGAACTCAATAGCAATATATCAATTTTGGCTTATCAGTTTTAACAAATGCTGTCTAATTAAAGATTCTAATAATAGGAAAAAATTGGGGATGGGGAAAATAAGCTTGTAGCAGTTCTGTGTTTTCCACTCAACTTTTCTGTAAAGCTAAAAGTGCTCAAAAAATTGTATATTAAGTTTAAAAAAATCTGTACAAATCTCTGCTACATGAGAGATATTATTTACAATGTATTTTTGTCAACTATGAAATACAATAAATTTATATTAGTTTTTAATATGTTAATTGTTTTGAAATTAATATTTCCTTAAGGTATTATTAAGACCTTATGAATTTTAAACAATTCATATTTATGTAGATTTATTGTCATTATAATCTCAAGCAGATATCAAAAGAAAATATTGTGTTTATGCCTTATGAAAAAAATGGCTAACTTTACAGAAAATATAAGTTGTTGAGTGAAAATACAGAGTAATCCCTCTGATTATTTTTTGGATCTTGGAAAGATTTATTGTTGATCAAGATGCAAAAAAATGTTAAAAATGAAAAAATCAAATAAATAAAAACATAAATGAAGACATAAAATAATTCATCAATCATGACATAAATTGGGGGCGAACTATAATCCATAAAAAGTCTATGTTCTTAAACTAGTTTGGAAAATGACAGCTCTATACTATTTATAAGAATCAGAATGAAGCCAGTCTCAGGAAGTCAAGGTCATATATTTCCTCTTATATGCAGAAGCTGTAAAGAAAAAGAAGAAAGAAAAAGAAACTGCTTGGAAACAGAAGAGAGAGTGGTAGAATTGAGAAAGCAGATGAGGAGGGAGTAGAGGAGAAAAAGGGGAGCTACTGAGAAAGGAAATACAGCATGTATGCTGTCATACATCAATTAAATTTTTTAAAAAGAAACTATGAAATCTCAAAGTAGGTGCAAAAGAGAAAGAGAGGAGTAGCAACATTAGTATCAGAAGGCTGACTGTAGGGTTGAAAGACCTACATGAATGCAAAGTAGGGAGCCATGTATCAATAAAAGACACATTTTTGAAGAAGTTATGCAATTGTCAATTTCTGTATGACAAACTATACAGTAGCTAAACATTAAAGGTAAGAACTACCAATTAGTACATTGTCAAGTAGATGAGAATGTAATTAAATGAAAACTTTTAATGTTTCTTTTCAAATTTGAGTAATCTAAGTACTTCATGAAAATTAACTCAATCTTCACCCTAATAACCCTGTAAAGTTAACATGATTATAAGATGTATTTTCAACTGAGGAAAAGAACAAATGATAAATAAATCACAGATTTTTGTTTTAGATGTTCCATTGAAAATTATGACTTCCTCAAAACTCAAAAGAAAGGGAGTAAAATACACAAGATTAGATAAAACTTAACCACAGAGGATATTAATAGAAAAAATAAATGTTGTGGTACAGAATTTTAGAGAACACATTTGCAAATCAAAAGAAATGTATGATTTTTTTTGGGGGGGAGAAATAATAAATACCACAAAAGACTAAAAAAAAATTGGAAATTTTTAAATGTCCACTTTGAAAAATTTGAAGAAACAGATTCACAGGCAATTTCTATCTAATATCTAAAAAAGGATACTTAAGCTGCATTAAGGCAAGAAAGTAGTATTCCCTACCAAAAAACCTATAGAGATATCAAATAAGCATTTGATAAAATAGACTAGCCATTCCTAACAATAACACTAAATAAAAGGACTGAAAAGAAATTACTTAAATTTAATACTTGGGTATTTGCAAATCACACAATAAGTATTATTGCTATAAATAGCAAATGTTTAAATAATTAATGATAAATAGCGAAGGCTGAAAACAATGTCATTTTAAGGTCAAAAATTGGACAGGGAAGACTGCTTTTAAGATTAGATTTCAATATTGGCTGGAGGTGCCCTGAAAGCACTAGGGTAAAGATCAAATTAGCATTGGTATTGGAAGACAGAATTTCATTTCTTTCTTCTCTTAATATAATTTTGTACAACTGAGGAGATTCTAGAAAAATCTATCAAAGTTAATATGGAAAAAAAGAATCTAGATACAAGACACACATTCAAAAATCGGTAGTTTTTCTCTTTGTCTTGCCATCACCTTTAAATGAAAAATCTTTAGACTCTCATTCATAGGGCGTAAACACAAAAGAGAAAATACTTAGAAACTAGCAGAGTGAAATTGATTATATAAATAACAAATATACATATATAAATTTACCAATGTACATAATAATTTGTATAATACATTATATAAAAATATGTGAAAAAACTTATCGGGCCATAAAATGTTCTAAATAAATGAAAGAAGTTGTATAGTGCTGGTTAAAATTGCAGCCAATTTAAATAAAGTTTGTCAACATCTGTTAATATTATAAAACCTTTAATTAACTCAGTATTCTCCTGAAAATCTTATACTAAATAAATAACCATTATGGATATATATGGAGAAATATTTTGTTATATAATATTTATGGAAATAAAAACTATGGAAATAATCGAAGCATTCATTAGGAGAATAAACTGTTGATTATATTATGTAATATTATGTAGTCAATGTAATATTTTAGACAATGTATGGTATTGCAATCAACAAAAATAGATTGCTTTGAAGTTGTTCTAGTGTTCTTATTAGTACCTTGGAAACTTGATGAAAATATATTTACAATGAGAACTTTTAATATGTTTCTTTTGAAATTTGAAAAATCTAAAAACTACATAGACAATTTATGGAGTACCTTTCTATTCTTTTGTAAAATGCTGTTATAAAATAGTCCTACAGGAAAGGGAGGAACAAATTATCATGTGCTGCATCACAACTGACATCAAAACCGAGTGGCTTAAAGAAATGGTTCCTACATGAATTAATTTGCTTCTTGAGGAAAATTTTTGATTATCAAAGCATGTGTCTGACACAAGTTAATATATCAAATTAGTACCACAACCCAGACATTCTGCTTCTCTTGCCCACATAGTACTTGTCAAGTCAATAAAATACACAATGAGGACTGAGATGGAGCATGACAGCAATATGGTAACTGAGCTTCATAATAAATCAAGACTTAAGAAGACTGCCATCTATAGCCCACATGGCAACAGATTTTTTAATAAAGGGCTAAAATTTTCTGCTTCCTCTTCCTCTTTCTCCACTATATGCCAATAGTCTTTCTCATTAAAGACTTGGTCTGAGACAGTAAAAACTATATTTTGATCATTTGTCATCTATTCTAATATAAAAGGGTTTGAATGGAACAGGGTCTGGAGAGGGGTCTTGTTGCCTTAATTAAAGGACCATTGGATGGATCTATCAGGGATGGCACACTTCTTTAGGGAACTCTGTTTCAATTTTTAGTGAGATGAAAAAAGTATATATTTTCTCTCTGATTTCTGAGATGTATCCAGTTTAGAGTGGTGGTTGATGAGGAGTATCAAGTACCCACACTCTAGATCTAGGGTATTGTTAAGCATCCTACAATGTAAGACTAACCTTTTAAAACAAAGAATTGTCCTGTCCAAAATGTCACTAGGGCAATGTGAAGAAACTCTTAAAGAAATGACAGTGTTTATTAAATAAAATACAGAGCTATAATTTGGGCAGGTCAAGGTTGGGTAAGAGAGCCTCCCTCTCCTCTACTCAGGGTCAGGGTAGAGGGCTTACCTGAAATCATGTGAGGCCTCTCTGTTGGAGTTTAATACTGAAACAATCCACAGCTACCCTCTCCTTGTGGTCTTATTTTTGTATTAAGGATGTAGCTAGACTCCAAGGTTAAGATTTCAAAAGAGTAAAAGGAAGAGAAAAAGAGACAAGCCATGTGACCTTTAAGAATGAGCTGCAGAAATTCACATGGGTCTACCAGATTCTTCTTGATTGGGTTAGTCACAAAGCTTTGTGTAGTTGAAGAGGAAGGGAAATAGACCCCACCTGTCAATGGGCATAGCAAGGTTGGAAATATGAGAACAGAAATACTGCTGTAGCCATTTTGTATGTCTTTTTAAAATTGCCTACTGGCATATGATAATGAATTATGATTGTGGGATTAATTATGTTGCATTCATATATACACATATTTATTTGATCCATATCATTCCTCAGTACCTTCCAGTTCCCCACCCACTCCTTCCGCTGATCCACTTGCTTTATTCTACTTGCTGTAGCCAGTTTTGAAAAAAACTGACTTCCTATTTAAAATGAGACTAATAGTGTTTACTAGAGTTATTGAAATTTCTAATTATCCATTAAAGAATAACATTGATTAATAACAAGTTTGGACAGGAATTCAATGTTCCAGTTAATAGTTCTAGCTTTTTGCTAAACAATTAACAGCCTTGGTGTGGATCTCCTAAAAGTCAAAGGGAAATCAATGGAGGAAAGTGACTAAGGTGTGGGAGGAGGGAGGGAGGGAGAAAGTGCTGGGGAGTGATATTGGCCAACTTACATTGTTATACTGTGTTCATGTATAAATATGTAACAACAAATCCCATCATTATATACAACTGTAATGCACCAACAAAAAATGTGGGGAAAAACAAATACAGAAGTGTTGGAAATGTTAAAAGTGGAGAGAATTTAAAAATACTGTTACACAGACAAGGTACAGATGCTTAATGACTTAAAATGTGGGTGTGATGAGTAAAGAGATGAGAAATATTGGTGGAAAATGCAAATATCAAGGATATCCAGATGGAAATTCTAAAAGAGGAAAAAAATGAGATTGTGGGGCTGCAGGTGTTGCTCAGTGGTAGAGCATACAGTTAGCATAAGGAAGACCCTGGATTCAGTTGCAAGTACTGAAAATAAGTGGGGAAAAAAGAAGGAGGAGGAGGATGTGGAAAAGGAGGAGGAGGAATTAAAAAAATATATATAAGATCTGAATAGAAAATGTCAAAGAATAGATTTCATAGAAACATAGAATATTTGAAATCAAAGAAGAAATGATCGTTAAAATTGACTACAGGGTAACAAATAACAATTCAAACTTAAGCTCAGAAGCAAAAAAAAAAAAAAAAAAAAAAAACCCAAAACCCAAAACAAACAAACAAAAAACCCCACAAAACTCTTTTGGGTGTGTTCAGGAGATAAGGGAAATCAGATGAATCCATAGATCTAAAACTTTGGAAATAATACAGGATCAATGAAAAAGAAAATAGTGTAGTTCTGCACAAAGTCATGGAGACCTGTATTATTGCCCAAGGTACAATTTATTGGAGAAATTACCTTACTCAATTTTGTAAACTCGAGCATCTGGAAGGTCATGATATCACTGAGTAATTGATGATTTGAAAATAAATATGACTTCACTTACCTCATTAAGACCCTTTCATGTCTTTGAATTCCTCTTAGCATAAATGCCTAAATGATCTCAACTCAGTCTGTCTCTCCAGCCTCATCATGTTATCTGTTTCTCACGTGTACCAGGACCTTTGCATGTGCTCTTTGTCATTCCCGATGCATACTTCCCTCTACTCTTCACATGTAGAAATGTTTTTTCTTCAAGTCTTGGCTAAAATGTCATTTTCTCAAGCAACATAGCCTTAACAGTTTAAACACAGGTCAAAGAGGATAGCAATATAGATGCAGAAGCCCACAGTGTTCTAAATTCTCCTTCCATTTCACTTACCAAAGTCTCCGTTTAAACAACTAAGTGTGCAATATTTCCTGCAAAATATGTAAACACCATTAAGGCAGGAATCACATTTGTTTTGTTCAGTGTTTTATCCCCAGTACTCATATAGCACAGTATAAAATGGAAGAGGAGGGTCTTGGAATGCATGTGTTTTTCTAAAAAATTAGTCACTTTATCACTTTTGATGGAACACTTCCAGGGGTGGACATCCTACTACTCCCGAAGGAAAGTCATTTTTTTTAACAATTCCATTAAAAATGCCTTCAATTATTGGCCATAAATCTGTGTCCTTCTAATCTTGGTTCTTTGGTTTCCAGTTTTACATAACAAATAAGTGATTCTTGAGGGTCTTGAGGACCATATGAGACTTTTCTTGTTCAATACATTCATTTTTGAAAGATCAGAGTCACTTTCCACAGTGACAAGAGGGATATTACATGCTTATGCTTGCAAAAAAAAGCTAAAAAAATAGATAAGTGGGAGGAAAGGATAAAGGCAGAGACGTTTCACACAGAGTAAAAGTAAACTATTGCATTTGTGGTTCTTTAGTCTCAATAAAAGAAAGACTTCATTAAAGTAGCCTTCACATTTTCCTTTTTTTCTGACTGCTCTCCTTTTAGCCCATCTTCTCCTAGAATATTTGGATTTTACATATTTATGACATTTAAAATATGACTGAGGATATTGACATCCACTATTCACTGTTATTTTTTTTATTTTCTGGAAATATGGCTGTGCTCACACTCTGAAGTCCCCACAGGCATAAACAGAGCAACTTTGAAATAGAAATATATATAGAAACAAGACTGAACTTGGTGACTTTAAACTTCTTCATGGACCCTAAAGAGTTACCACCCAGTGTAACATAATCTATGAAGGTCTTGCACTCCCAAATCATCATTGTTTGCCTCTAAAGCTTGAGCCCTTAATATCTGGGGTGGACACTATATACTGTCTCTTTTATTATGCTGCTCCCATCTTTTCATGAAAAGTGCTATGGTTCCAGTGACTCAAAAAATGGAGAAAAGACTCCACAGAAATGAGGATTTACAGTCACTTAGCCCTGCCACTACCCTCCTCACATACAGCTGCTTTATCATGTTTACTTGATCACTGTTATTCTACTATATTTCAGTAAAACTATCATATATATATTCCATTTTTTATGACCTTAAAAGCAAAACATCAATCATATAAAGTTTCAGGAATGTACAGGATTATGAAGAGTATAATCATAATCATACTTCTCTTATTAAACAAGAAACATTATTTTAATGTCATTATGTTTATGTTATTCTACTACATTTCAGTAAAACTATCATATATATATATATATATGATAAGATATATATGATATATTATATATATATATATATATACATAATAAGATATATCTTAAAACATGCATTCAAGTTAATTACAAAGACTTCTAATCTCAGAATTACATTGAATTGCAAGTTCTTTGCATTGGAAATAAATTTAAGGACTGTGTTTTCCTGGTAGTAGCACTGTATGAACAAGCAATAAAACATCTTGATAGTCACAGTAATCCATCCACTCTGTGAAATTGTCTAATAACTAAGAGTTCACTTCTTATGGGATAGCAAATTCTATCTTTACACATTACTGAGCATTTCAAATACCCTTATTTATTTTACACTAAAATTTTACAGTTGGTTAGTGCTAACTAATGGGATTAGGTCTATTTACTCTCTTCAAGAATTCTGTATTAATTTGAAGATTATAATCACACTCTATTTATTTTTATACATCTACGCAAAGCCTTCTTGTATTTTTTTTTTTTGCACCTTGATGTCAAAGCCTCACAAAATCTTATATATAAAGTACTTTCCCACTTTTATACAGATTTGCATAATTTTTGAGTTTTGGGGTAAAAATTAAATAGAACATTTACCTTCTACCACAATCACCCCTCACCATGCAAATTCAACAACAGTAGGAACATACAAAATATAATCTGTCATTACTCTTCAAGGCGCTCAGCTTTAACCATGTTTTTACTCCACAAAAATATATTACTTCTAATCAATTCTGTGATTTCATATATATATTTCCATTTTTTTAGGACCTTAAAAGCAAAACATCTATCATATAAAGTTTCAGGAATGTACAGGATTATGAAGAATAGAATCATAATCACACTTCTCTTATGAAACAAGAAACATTATTTTAATGTCATTATGTTTATGCCTGTTTTTAAAAATTTGTTTTAATACACTCATATACATTTCAATATAGTTAACATCATGCTATTTTTCTAGGTTTATAGTTTAAAAATATTTTCAATATATACACAATCCATACTATAGACATGCTCTAATTTACTGAAACAATCTCTTATTGTCAAAACAATTTCTTATTGGCCATACTACCCAAAGCACTATATAGATTCTATGCGATTCCAATTAAAATTCCAATGTCATTCCTTATAGAAATAGAAAAGGTAATCATGAAATTCATTTGAGAAAAATGAGAGACCCAGAATAGATAGAGCAATCCTTAGTAAGAAGAGTAAAGCAGGAGACACCACCATATCAGACCTAAACTGTCATACAAAGCTATAGTAATGAAAACAGCATGGTATTGGCACCAAAAATATACATGTAGACCAATGGTACAGAATAGAAAACACAGAGACAAACCCAGATAAATATAGTTATCTCATAGTAGACAAAGCCACCACCAAACACAAACAGTGGAGAAAAGATCTCTTTGACAATAGTACTGGAAATCCATATGCAGCAAAATAAAAATATTTTTTGGACATTTTCTTAATATTTACAAATGTCCCTTATATTGATGTGATGAACTCAGTTGTAAATCTTGCTTAAATTTGCTCGCTTCATCAATTAATTTCTTTTGTGCATGCTGGCTTAAAAGGATGGATGTTTTAAAGTTCTTAAAATATCTGCAATCCCAGTGGCTCAGGAGGCTGAGGTAAGATGTTCATAAGTTCAAAGCCAGCTTCAGCAATTTAGGAAGACCCTGTCTCTAAATAAAATATAAAAAGGGCTGGGGATGTGATATATATATATATATATTTGCGGAAAACTGAATGTCAAATATATTACAGTTTTTCTCCTGATTACTTTTACTTTTTATGGCCATGTATTTAGTTGTTTTGTATATAAATATGTTACCTTTAGCATTAAAACACAAAATTTTATGGTGAACCTTTACTTGCATGTATACTTTTAAATAGGCTTCCTAATATGCATTTCTTATAATATAGATATAATTTATTGTGAGTGATGCTTGGGGTACAACACAACTCCAACTAGCACAGAGCTACTTGAAACTTTCCACAGGAGAAGCAGACAGCCTATTTCATAGACACTGACATTAGTGTGGGACCAAATGCTCCTTTCCTTCACGAATCAAACAAATTTCATTTATCTGAATTATTGTCACTTTATAAAAAATATAAGATTGGAAAATAACTCTTTTTTGTCAACATCTGAACATTTACAGGTGTAAGAGTTTTAAAGCCTTGGATATCACTGACTGCTCCAGATGCCTGAATTTGTATATATGTAAAAACATAAATAGGCACATACAATCAAGATATATTAATAAATGCCAAATAATTCATGAAGCAATTACAAATAAAAGTTTTTAAAAGATGCACATTATGCAATTTGAGTTCTTCTCAGTTGTACTCATGAACAAAAAACACTTTTTTTTTCTTTGCTTGTCTTTCAGTGCTTCCTTCCCCAAAAGGAAGCTATTAAAATGTATTGATTTGTGTAAAATCATCAGCTATGATTTAGTCATGCAATGCTGATACTACCCAGAAGTGGCAGCTGGGAGGCTTCTGGTTAGATAAAGAAAAAATAAAAATTATATGTACTACTGTCACCAAAACATCATTTATCTAATGTCATAGAGGAAATTTGGAATTTTACTTTATTGTTGATAGGGTACTTTCTTCATCTTATAATACTTTAATTCATTCTAATTATAGTAAGCAGTATTAGTTTCATGACAATAAAAATTCTCTATATTTTTTCAGATTGCTTTAGAATATATGAATGATTCCACTGGCTATAGATTGACATTATGCTTTCATGTTCTAAAAAAAAAAAGAAATATGGCAAACAGAAGTTGACTAGAAATATCCAAATTGCATTAATACCAATATCAAGTAAGTTTCTTTGATTTGATTGTAAATTAGATAAATTTATCAAAAATTAATAGGTCATTGAGAAATAAGTCAACTTCACAGATTTTATAGATTACAAAAATACAGAATTATACCTTTATTATAGCTAAACATTTGTATTTAAATACATTTATTTGTCTTATTTTCATGAAAGAAGTAGACTTATTTCAGGTTCGCTAATAATTCCAAGGCTAGAAGGAACCAGTTCCCAGTTGTCCTATTTTGGTATTGAAATCATAAGCTTTTTGAAAAAAGCAGGCCTGACTTCCTTTTTATGCATCTTCTAGACACGATATGATGTCACAGTCACTGCCGATTCACCTTTCAGGCCTTTAATGCCTGATCAGCAAGCTATCCAAAAAACTCTGCATCAGAAATCCTTGGGAGGAATCACTTGAGCAGTGAAGGCACAGAAGCTCAGTTTGTGAAGATGCTGGTGTTCATGAAGCAGAGATTTATTGTATTTTAAGTTACAGCTGCACTAGCATAACTCTGATGTATATTAATCCTAATACCTGTTTTAATTGTTTTCTACTATGGTTGAGTAAAGTGTCAGGGTTGAGATGTATCTGTCTTGTTTTGTTTGAAGTTCCACATCTCTAACCTTGGTCACAATACAAGGTTCATTTCAATGTTTTGAACATATTTTCATAGTGGTATTGATATTATTTCATTCCATTTGAGCCAGATAGGTTTCATGGAGCAGACCTTCCCAACTGTTGTACCCATGCATAATAGGTCACAGGCCTGTGAGATAATGATATCTCTGTTCTCAGGGTGCCCTGGTGAGGCCTGGGGGAAATGAGAACTCCAATAACTATCAACAGCCAGGAGAAGCCTTAACAATTTATTTTAACTTTCCACAAATGTTATTTTGAAGTGCTATATTATGAGAAAAGCCAAAAAGAAATGCTATCAAGTACAGAAAAGGTTTTTCTCACTTTGCAATGAATACAGATTGGCATATATTTCCTAGTTATCTCTCAAAGATGAAGTGAATAGTTTCCATTTGAAAGATATGTCCTTAGGCTGAAAATATTTTAAACTTGTGAGGATTACTATAGTATGTGATTTGCCTTGATAAAATAAATAAAGAGCTGAAGGTAGTTATAATGATATTAAAGTAAATTCTGACTGAAATTTTCAATAAAACAATATCACAAATTACACACACACACACACACAAACACACACACAAACACACACACACACACACACACACACATGCACATGTGCATACACATTTCTATACAGAGCTGATCTGACTCAGTTCCAATCTGAATATTTCATTCCTGAAAGAATCCAAGGCCTTTCTCTTTTCTATTTAGTAAACTGCTAGAAGTTTTTTTTTCAAATTTATTATTTTTCACATTTTTGTTACCAGGATTAACAATTTTCTCTATTTTTCATGCCTTTTGTTCATGTAGAAACAGTTTTCATCACTGAATATGCTATTGAATATATGCTGGCTACTATACAGATATGGTAAGTAGTAAGTCTCTATCTATATTAAAATTATTGATTTCTGCATATTATTCTGGTGGGGGTGAAATTTAAAACTATGCTTCAACAAATGAAATGTGTCAGGTTCTTCAGACATGCTAAAAATTCAAATGTTAAATTTTCCAATGTACAACATCTTCTCTAAATATACTTTATCTAAATGTAATAATTTTCTTTACAAATAGGTGAAATAAGAAATACTATATTATTACCTGGAGATTCAACCATTGAATCAATGGGAAAAGCTATATTTATAGAAAAAATTTAGAAATTGTTTATTACATTTACTATCAAATCCACTAATGAGATAATCATGGAGTTAAACAAAAGAATATTCCATATGCCAACCTATTTATCTCCTGACAAAACTCTGCTCACGCTCTAACCTTCTCTGTCTGCAGACTTGTTTTTTGTGCAAAATAAGAGGTCAAATTACCTCTTATTTTGTTATATCTTTGCCCAGACAGGAGGTGGTACCCTGATTCAACAACTGGGCTGTTTGGAGCCACATTCCCTTTAACGCCATTGCTTTAGGCACAACACAAAAGGCAGTTTTAACTAATCTTATTATTTGCAGAAGAAAAACCATCTATGTGGGTTACATTGACATCACTAAGAAATGTGAACCTCCTTCTTTCATAAATGTGGATAAATAAGTGTCAAAGGGTTTCCTGTTATGGTTTACGGGATTCAGGTTTCAAAATACTAGTCATCATCATAATAGTAATAATTAAGTTTATACCTTAGTAGTGGATGTTAAGTAAGATGTCATGCATAAATCAAATCTATTATTAGTTTTTTCCATTAGATTTTGATTTGAGAATAGATTTATGGTCTGGTTTATGTTTAATTGTCAATAGCTCTTTGCTGTTTAGGGGTTCTCCACCATCATGTATACTGCCAACCTACCAAGCTAAAGTATTAATGATTTGCCAAATATTGTTGTGCTTAAAACCAATCAAAAACTTCTTAAAATTATGTCTTACCCTCAGAAAAGAAAAACCCTGTTTTATAAATGTAGCATTCTTTTTCAGTTACTTTAATAAACAAGACACGGGAGCATATGTGTGTTCAAAGGCAGAGTCCCTCACCCCTAATAGTAAAAAGAGATACTATCCATTATTTAGTCAACAAATTAGGAAATAATTAAGCATTAATAAAAATGACTGGTTTTTCAAGTAACTTCTAATGTATGTATTACCATGCTAATTTCCCAAATAAGAGGCTTAAGATAACCCCAAGTGACTCAATCATAGCATATCGGAAGCTGAAATCTGGGTATATTTTGATGCAAAGCTTGTAGTCCTTTTTTCATACCATGTTTAGTCAATTACCTACTTTGCATCATTTTTGGAGCCAAAAGAAAATCTATCTTGCTGAAGCTCCTGTGTCATTTGTGAAAGTTTCCAAAAACACAACTTCATCCTCCTTTTTCTGTCCCTGCTGCTCATCACAAAATGAATGAGGGTTTTGCCAAACAGATTGTGTTGCTGGCAGGACTAAAAGCATGAACAGTTCTTTGCCTTGAAAAAGATCACTGATTCTTATGAATTAAATACATTTTGATATGTTCTCCTTACCCATCATCTCAGTGCCTTACAGCCATTACATCTTTTTTTTTTCTTGTTAAAGTTAGAGCAGAGATGGATCAGTCCTTCATGTCAAATACTGAAATGAGTCAGTGTTGACTGATCCAGTTCATCCACATTCCAGGTAGGGATCCCCAAACCTACTACTATTAATCTGAAAGTTTTTTTCAAATAAATGTCATTGAAGCAGGAGAAAAGGACTGCACCAAGAGAAGCAGCTTCCCCCTCCTTTCCTTTCTTAATTTTGGATATACAGTACTTAATTAACATCCATTCTATCCTAGTCATTTTGCTGAGTGCTACAGGTCATGAGTAGAGTACAAAGAAGAATGAAGAAAGGTCAGAGCCAGAGTAGAGAAAGGGCTGTGCAAGCCAGAATCAGACATTATTTTCAGTTCCTACACCTGTCTTTAAATACAGTAACATTGGGTATAGGGCTTCAACATATGACTTATGGGGATCACAACCCAGTCCTTAACAATGTCCATTGATCAACAGCAATGACATGCAATAGAGAGAAGTTAAAGTCAAATGCCATAGGCATACTAGTTAGTCAGAGGTTCAAACCCAAAGCCTGCCACTTCCCAACTGTGTTAACATTGGTGAGTTTTCTTAACCTTAGTGCTTCCTTCCTTTGTGGATGTAACAAGGACAATAAGTATCCTTTCTCCTATGGCAATCATCAAGTGTTTAAATCTAATTAGAAGGTAAATTGAAATGAGAAGCTACTATTAGTTGTAGATAAATAGTTTCAAAGATGTTGTTACTCTTCTTTCTATGGTAGTCATAGTATTTTAGGAATTGTGAGAATCAAATGTAAGAGAAAAGACAGGAAATTGAATGCTTACACTATTTTTTCTTAATGAATTTATTTTATATAAATATAGTTGTGAGGCTAGGCCTACACAGAGAAAGATGCTTTAGATTTCAGAAATGTGTAGCTTAATTCATTCTTTTAAACAAATCTTTACTGAGCATTTATTATGTGTCAGAAATTTTGCCAGGCATTTTGGAGACAGCAGTGAGCAGAAATCACTATTCTTGGGGAATTTATATTCTAGAATTGAAATGTCACCTCCACTTCCAGAATTGGGCAAAATAAGGTCCATCAAATAAGGAAAATAAATTAATTAAAATAAATTTACAACATAATACAAGTTGGCATTAAATTGTGATCATATGGTGAAAAGATAGATAGGCATAATACTAGCTCTGGGGCTGTAGGACTGGATTTCCCAAGTGGCGTCCCATCCCTGAAATACAGGTTTGAGACCTTGCCATCTGTCACCATAGCCCAAGCAGACTTTCAGCCCCGCCCTGCCCCGCTGCGCGTGTGGTGCACGAGGAAGCGCTGGCCTTAGGGTCCCTCAGGGCTGCGCTGCCACCTCAAGCCAGGTGCACAGCCAGCGTGCATAGGCACGCGGGTTTTGAAGCCACACAGCATACCCGGTAGCCAAGAGTAGGCCGGAAGCCCGACCTGCAGGTCCCAGATCCTGCTGTCGTGGTCGCTGGAGTGCGAGTGACTCTGGCTTCAGCTGGTGTCTGCAAGCTCACGTCACCTGTTTGATAGCCTCCCACCAAATCAGAGGGCAGCGCTCGCTCGCCAGGAGCCCCAGGCGTCACCGGTTCCCGCAGATTAGAACTCGCCTCTCCTAGTTCCTCCCTTCATTCCATTTAAAGCTCCTACTGGCTTTACGAAAAAGTGTGAGCTCAGTTTCTTCGGCGCTTTCTTCCACTGCAAGATGGTAAGTGAGGTACCGGCGTTTGCTAGTCCTCTGGCAAAACCTGGGGCTCCGAAAGCTAATAAACTTTGCACTGAGAATTTATTCCATTTTTGGAGCAAGCTTTCTTTGTTATCTACCAATTAAAATAGATCCTCTCCTGTCTCCTTTTTATTATCATCTGTTTTCTCTCTCTTCCTCCCTTCCTTTCCCACTGCCTTTCTCCCTGTTATTTTTATTCTTCATATTTTCCCCAAATTTCACCTATTCACCTGCACTTACTATTCATTCTTCCTCTTCTTCCAGATTATGCACATATTTGCAAACACTTGGAGTTGAACTACTGTAAGAGTATTTGGGGTTTGTTTTCTTCTCAGGTGTAAATTGCCTAATAGTTTAACTCGGATTCCAATAATAACCTCAAGGAAGGAGTCTGCAAACATGCTTTTAAAATGAAAACAAGAAAAATAGCTCTCGATAAACTTTTGGCTTTACTTCTTTGGTCTGCACTCCCCAAGCTGCACTTGCTTCTGAACTGTGTTTTTTTTTTTTTTTTTCTTTTCCAAGACTTAACTCACTGGGAACATTAACAAAGTGTGACTTAATTGACTCATTTTCCCCTCTTCTGTTTATGTTATGACCAAGAAAGTACTCAAGCCAACAAAAGATTCATAGCAGTCAAACAGAGTTTATCTAAACCTAGGCTTTGCTGGAATAAATGGCTTTTACCTGATTAAACATTGACAAATAATTAGGAATGGACTGTTGTACAAATTAACCTAGGAAGGCTGCATACTTGTCCTTGTTTGGAGATTTGGAAAGAGTGTATGTTTGAGGTTTGAGAAGTGGCAGGCAGGAAGGTACTCCCTGGATCAGAACACAGTGAGAACGCATGTCAGGCAGTTAGTGGTGGCAGGATAAATTTGCAAGGACATTGAGCCCTAGTGATGGAGATATCTAGAGCTTGCAGTCTTTGCTTATTTCTTTCAGCTTTTAGATGTTTACTTGGAGTGATGTTATGCTCCTCTGACTGGAGCTGGGGCAAAGTTTATTTAATTACCTACAAGGAACAAAGTTTATTTAATTATCTATAGAACAGAGATAGAATATATATATATATATATATATATATATATATATATATATATATGCACTTATGTCTATATATGTATATTATATATTTACAGGTATGTATGTTATACAGGTATGTATATGTATGTACATAACTATATGTATGTGTATGTATATATATGCATATGCACATATATACATTATATATATACATTATATATATACATTATATATACATTATATATATTTGCATATACATTATACACAGCATGGGTTTGTGTGTATCTCTATTCAGATTCCCATAAGATCCAACAGAATGTTAGTTTGGAGGAGAAGAGGAAGGGAAGCTTAAGACAATTACTGATTCAGAAGTTAGTCTATAAGATACCATATTCTGCTTTTTCATCCTTTTTAATGGGTTCTTTGTCTTCCAAGGTGATTAGAAATAGAAATATAATTAAGGTAGTTCTGACTGGCTTATTAGGTGAGCTAGGCATTACAAAGGAAAATATAAATATGATTCATCCAATAGTAGTCTATTCTTTGTTCAAGGACCTGTGGAAATGTTAGGAAAGTCATAGGAGCCAATTCCTTTTTAGTTATTATAATTAAACCACTCAAAATTTAATCTGGATCTAAATTTAACACCTTCACTGTTTCTTGATTAACTGCATGTAATTTCTGTGTGTTTCTCCCTCCCTTCTCTACCTCCACATCTCCATCGCCCAATCTTCTGGGACACCCCCCTCCACCCCAACTCCTTATACTGAATTTCACAGAACACCATTCTGCCATGCCAAGACCAGTATTTTGCAGGAGACCAAAGTTATAATTGCCCGTATTCCACTACACCATCAGAAACTAGTGTTGACGTTTCCACGGAGACTTGGGTCTCTTTTTGGGCTGCTGGTCTCCTGGACAACAGTGAGCCCCAACAAGCACCACAGGCACAGGGTAAGTTCTGCTCTTCTGCTTTAGTGGCAGACCTGGAGCCCTTTTCAAGCAATGTGGCTGCAAAGCATCATGGTCTGGGACTCTGGAAAAAGGGATGTTATAAAAAATTTAAGTTAGTCCAAAAAGTCTTGAATTTTACAACCTTAACTTCTGCTATTTTGTACTTGCCAAATAGTGAAAATGGGATTATTCCTCTTTCTTGCTGGACAACACGTGTTTCTCCCTCTAATGTATAGTACTTGGAGATTCCCGACTCACTGAAAGAACCTTTCTGGGTCATATTTTATAAACAACATTCTAGTAGAATGTTTTTGGAGTCAAGATACTAGTTATAACATTTCTTTTGAAATTCAGAAAAGTTTTCCAAGTATGATAAAGAAACAAGAATAAATAACTTCATCTTTTATTTCATAGAGGAGATTCTATAGACAATGCCTTATAAGTAGAAATAATTATTCTCTTGCACACACACACACACACACACACACACAAGCACTCACATAGGATTTCAAAGTGGGAGGGAAGTATAACATTGATGAAAAATTATGAATGGTATTAATCTTGACTTGAAGGTTAGTGAACATTTTTATAAAATTAAGTGAATTTTTGTATAAATAGTCAAATTTCTCTAAAAAGTTTCAGATATCTTAGAATTAAATACCTATACTATAGTTTGCCATATGCTCCTTTGGTGGACACAGGGGTTAAGGAAAGGCACACAAAAATGAAAACCTAAAAATGTTGAAGCACACTTACATATCATGGATAAAGTTGTTCAGTTTTACTTTTTCACTATAAGCAACAGCAAAGACAAAATGCCCAAAATCTGAACCCAAACTGTTTACAAAATTGGATTCCTGTTTTCTTACTCACTACTCTATTTTAATAAAAAATTCTTCAGTAACAGCAGTTTAAGAAGAACAGGGAAAGAGTCAGAATGGTATTAATGAGACAGAATAAAGTAAAAAAAAACAATTAAGCATGCCCAAATGCTTTTGATTAACAGGCATAGCTTCCTGTCAAATATGAAAAATATGAAAAATGTCAAATATGAAAAAAAAATCTTTGTAAAAGCATAAAAAACATACAGATGAAAACAGTTGAAACAGAGAAGGTAGAATTTTGCAATTTTTTTATCATGGTCTTCAGAGAAAAAAGGTGCAAATTATTTAAAAGTAGACATTGCTACTAAATCAAATTCTGAATTCTATCCATTAGATTTAACAGGTAGGCAGACAGAAAAGGAAATAATAGCATAAAAAATGTTATTAGATTATCAAGCCAAACACTATATTATTAATGTTGAAGCTTAGAAAAATAAAATAAAAATTATAAAAAAGATAGTGGGATTGCAATATTATGCCTAGTGGAAGGGAAAGGTTAATAAACATTTGAATGAATTAATGATGCAGCTGAGAGAGTCTTTATTAATTTAACCAACAAGAATATACATACAAAGGGAAGAATGTGACCACTTAGTTCCAAAAAGAAAAAAAAATATCCCACCTCTTTAACCACTTTGGCATAGGTTGTATAAATATTTGTCTGTCACAGCTTGCATCCTTCTTCTGAAAGCTTTAAATATTTTGTTCTAGTGTGAGGAAGCAACAGCTATTTTTAGAAAGGTAATTGAACCTATTGCACTTTGGGAATGGTTTGGTGAGTTCATTACACATAAGTCAAAAGTGTGTTTTCTATGTGTTTTCCATTTTGTATTTTCTCATAGATTCATCTTCTAATTCGAGTTTTCCTATTCTGGACTCATGTTCCTGAGAAGAAGCTCAGCTTTCCTCACAGCTCTACAGAAATAAACAGGTATGTGTGGATAGTCAGAACATTGAGACTTGCCATACATCCTGCAGTCCATTCTCCACTTGCATCCTCCCTTAAGTTCATGCTGCTACTTTTTCCTCTTAAAATTCACATTAACTCACTTTAGAACTAAAATGAGCATATGTCGAGAGAGAGAGAGAGAGAGAGAGAGAGAGAGAGAGAGAGAGAGAGAGAGGAGTTAGATGAACAATCTCTCTCTCCCTCCCTCCTTCTTTCTCTCTCTCTCTCTCTCTCTCTCTCTCTCTCTCTCTCTCTCTCTCTCTCTTTCTGTCTCAACCCCCCCATACACACACACTCATATACACAAATAACACTTGAGGAAGACATGAAGTCAGGCTCTGAATATATCACATTTTAGCTGTGTGACCTATCATGTCCACCTTTTCCTCATCCATGAAATTGGAATATTTATGCAGCATATCTCAGAGGGCTAATGGAAAGACCAAATGGAATCATGTCAGTATTTTAAAATGATAAACATGGATAATTGCCTGGAGAATTAATGATGATGACAAAGGTTTTTTATCCAGATATTGTTTCATTTTCCATATTTTGTTCTTATTTGTTCCCCAAAAGTAATATGATCTACTGAACAAACAGGCATATCAATCTGAATGTGGCACAAGTCAACCATCTTTTCTTTCTTTCTTTCTTTCTTTCTTTCTTTCTTTCTTTCTTTCTTTCTTTCTTTCTTTCTTTCTTTCATGTGCAAGGAAGGAGTTCAGGTAAACCTTTCTAAACACCTTTTTTATATATTTAAACAGTTGAATGCTGCTCATTTTCCTTTACACCTACCTGACTCCCTTGTGGTTAAAATTTTAAAAGTCATATAATACCCTCAAATACTTTGTAATGAATGAAAAATTCAGAGCACAAAACTGAACAATCAGGTGGTAGGGGGTTGTTGATTTCAGTCTCGGAGGACGAGGGCTCCCTGAAATTGTGTTCATAAAACAGAATAATAATCAAGTTTAAGAAGGCTGAGGCACAGTGGCATTATTATAATGTTACAAAGTCAATACAGTGGAGCAACCTTCACCATTGTCTGCTTTTTGCAGCTCCAAGATACTCTGGTTCAGAAGGAAGAAGAACTTGCTAGGCTACAAGAAGAGAATAATCATCTCAGACAATACCTGAATTCTACTTTGGTTAAATGTCTTGAAGAAAAGGCCAAGGTGTGTAATAATCTTTTTTATAAGGTCAGGGCAGTGATTTAAGAAAGGAAACCATTAATGTAAAATTTCTTAATTAAAAGCAAGAAGTGTACTCAACAACAGGTCATGGGTTATGTGAGTAGAATGGATAACATTTCTTAAGGAAGTACATGACTTTCACTAGAACTTTTATGTATCATTTATTAGAAGTATCTAGATTGCAGATTCTATCCAGACATTATTACAAAAGGAGTTTCTTATATATCAAAAGCTAGGGATTGCTGAGGAAACAGGTTGAGCAAATGGAGAGTTAGGTGGAAATCAGAGATTTAAAAACTCAGTTGTTTTAATTATCTTCTTAATGTGGAAATTAAAGATTTAAAAACTCAGTTGTTTTAATTATCTTCTGGCTTTAGGAAAATCATTCTCAATTAGAAATTTGGTTACCTGCAACTACAAAAACTAAAAAACTGTGAAAATATCTCTCTCAATCTAAGATGCTGTGATGATAACTGGAGCCTAGTATCTTGAGCAGCAATTCAGTATATACAGTTACATTATTTTTTATTCACATTTTTCTTACACTTTTAAATGAGCTATTTCTAACTCAAAGATAGCTTGCCTATAGTCTCTTTGTGTTCTTTTTTCTTTAGTTTTGTGTTTTTCCTAGTATGTGTTTGCTTCTATGATCAATTTTTACTTTACTCTTAGAGAAAATATTATTTGATATTATGTAATCTAAATTGATTATGTGTCTGCTGCTTTTACTGAATCTAACAGTTCAGAGAAGAAAAGATACTAGATTTGACTACTGTATAGTAAGCTTTCATAAATAAAGGGCTAGCCTTGGCTTCTAACTCTAGCCACCATTCCTTGAAAAAGACATTATTAAATTATTAAATGACATTAATTAGCTTTACCTTTCTTGACCTCAGTTCTCCAAGATTTAAAATAACAACTTTTTTTCAAGGGATTGCTTTGAAAGTTAATGACATAACATAAGGAATGTTGTATAGTGTTTAAACAAGAGTTCTGTCTATATTCAGATAACTTAGGTTTAATTCTAGGCTAAGGGATACTTAGCAAGTCACAAATATGTCTGTGCCTTAGTTTCCTCATTAATGGAGATTTTAACAGTATCTATATCCAAAGAAATAGTGCATGTGATGAACTATTCATAAATTATATCAAATGATAATTTGTTTATGTTATCAGTGATAATTCAATAAACAATTGCTTTTATTGTCATCATTGTAAAAATTATTACTTCCCTGATTTGAAATCTTCAAGACATGATATGCTTTTTTCAAGTTTCAAACTGAGAGTAAGAAATGAATTCAGGTTCCTAAGAAATAAGATGTTATCATGGATTTTACTTTAGTAACAGACACTAATCTAATCCATTTTACTTGTATGTGAAAAAATATTAGAAATTTAACCTATTTTTCTAAAGAATGAGGGTAACTAGTAGATACTTAAAGGAAGTATAATTTTCAAATGTCACTTCTTCAGAAATTGTTGTCATCAGATGAGTTCTCCAAAGTATGTGGAAAATTCACAAAGGGGAAGAGGAAACACAAAGAGCAGGGATACTCTCCTGCTGAGATCCCCCATCCCAAAAATGATACGAGAAAACTCTCTAGTGAGTTTGCTAACTGTGAAAAACCTCCTGGGCCCCATGTTGATCCCTGGGTGCTTCAAACACTTGGATTGAATGACCCCAACACCATTGATGACACCAGCTAACTACAGTACCCTCTCCTCTCATCCCAGAAGAGTGACTAGCACATACTCCCATTTTCTGAGTGATGCCATTGATTATGAAAATGTCCCCAGAGGGGATGTGCCAATCAACTATGGAGGTGAAAGAACAACCCCCTTGCACAGCACTGCCAGCCATGGGGAAGACTTCCACTACTTTTCTCAACTTTCAAATCCCCCAACAGAGTTGCAAACACTTCCTTATCATCCAGCTGATGTGTAACCCAACAAGACAGAGATGACATTTTACACATCCCTGAGTCCTCACTGTAATGTCAAAACTCATTCTTTCCACCAGGGACAAGCCTTTGTGTGTAGAGATGAAGAAGGAGGCTGGAAGTTTACCTGGGTCCCTAAACAGCCTTAGTGACCCCTCTTGTATCACAGAGCACTGCCAGGAACTCTGTTTACAAAGATCTCTCTTGCACTTGAACCTGACTATGTGGAGCATAGAAGCTACTGCCCAGACAATCTTTAGCCACTTTAAATGTTACTCTCAACTACCACTTAAATTTGTAGGGAATAGCTTCCAAGAATCCATATGAGAGGCCTATGCTCTTCCACCTGAACTTGACTAGTTTGCACATCAAGGTCTGCTATCAACTTCTTCTCTTTGCCCTGTACTTCAAAAGGTGTTTTCCAATCTTTGTAGATTTCTTCAAGACCTAGATATACTTTGCTTATCATGACCTGTTTAACACCTTTTGTTCTCTTATCAAGTTGTTTAAATATGTATGGTCTTTATTTCTCTCCCCCTTCTACATTTCTTTATTTCTGAAAACTGCCTTTAGAATGAACCCTATTTTGGTTTCAAGTACTTCCTCCTGGTTGTTTAAATTGCTAGAGGTAGGGTAAAATCAAGTGTCTGCCCATTACCACTGCTGAAGAAGTATTGTGGATATAAGTAACAGTATGTCCATGGCAGCTCAAAGAGTCAAGTGTTGCAGGGTGACTTTAGCAAAACATCTCCAAGACAGCTGTGACTCCACTGATAAGCAATACCACTGAAAAATGACAAAAGTTAAAAAGAATTATTTCTTCAGAATGTCCCAATACCTGATTCCATTGGCATCTGGCCATTGTTTCTTTAACTGACATGGCTCAAAAACTATATTTTTGAGGAACCGTTACACAACAAATCATCATCTTAAACCGCGCAGATATTGGCAAACTGATCACTAGCCCAGCGCTGACAATGTCACACTCATTCCTTCTGTCAGTCATGTATTCATGCAATTCGCCTAAAATATCTACAGAATACCTGATGCTCACTTTGTAACAGGCATTGTAATTCGGGATGGTGATAAAATGTGAGCAGTTTGGGCCCTGTGCCCACATTCATGAGACCTAGAGCCATTCATCTGCTGTCATCCCTGACAAAGCTATTTCCCTTGTATGAAAATTCAATTTTCCCAGCTGTGGAACATAGGACTTGATTAGATAACTTCTAACATTCTATGAATGAAGGCTGGATCCCATCAGCTTTATTTTTATTTGGTCATTCAAGGCCGTTTTTCCCTTAGATAGGTACTGCATATGCTAGGTAGGGTGAACTTTATCTGCAATGGAAAAAAATAGAAAAATAAATATGAGACATTTGTAATGAGCATTAGAAATCATTTCTCTGATTACAGGATTCTTTTTTCCAGTATGAGCCCACTTTGCAGGTTGATTCAGTCTGTGTGAGAGTAACCTCTATCTAAAAAAAGATACATTTTAATTTGTAAGTAAATGTGAATAGATTGAATGGAAGCATGATATCAAATATCTCTTCTTCCCTAAATTTTTTAAGAATATTTTTAGTGCTCTTAACTGTTTCCTTCCTTTCCATCCTTCAAGCTTCCTATTATTCCCAGAATAAATTATGCATCAGTGTTGGACACCTATGCTTTTTTGGCAACATGATTAAATTCACCAGGTTTAAAGCCATCTCCATCTATCTCTTTCTATTTTCCTCTCAATACTTCACTTTGCACAATCAACTTCTTTGTGTGTGCTATTTGGAATTCTTTGTAACCAAGAAATTTCTTTTGTGTTTGTGCCGCAGTTTGGCTGGGCACAATTCAGGAGCTACTTGTCAAAAGAAACAAACTTTATTTTTAAAACTACAAACGCCAAACAAAATAGCTCCTCAGGAAAAACCCTCAGAGCCCAACTGCCACCACCGGCTTCCACAAGCCTCTCCCACACACCAACCACCACCTCCCCCAATCCTCCTGCTCTTGAGGCCGATTGGCTAGGTCGCGTGGGCGGAGCCAAAGAAGTCCCCCAATGAGCAGTTCCGTAGTCTGAAGGGCAGGGAAACAGCCCAATGAACATGACCGCAGAGGAGCCAATCAGCTAGATGTTGCTGGGGCCACTGTGAGCCAATCATCAGCCGGCAGCTGGAAGTTTGCTGGCAGCTGGAAGTTTGCTGGGGCCCCTTTGGCTGTGGCTCTCAACATCTCCCCCTCTCTGTTTAAACAACAAGCATGTGGCTTAGGGACCATGCCTGCCTTAGGTTGTCCAATACTACATATGGTCCTTACCCGTCTTCGGATGAGCTGACCTCAGGGCGTCAGCCTCCTGTCTTAGGTTGGTACCATTGTAATTGGATCTTACCCGTCATTGACTACCGGTCCAGTATACAGCCACACCTGTGGAGAGGTACCAGCGGGGGGGGGGGGTGAGGTTCTTTGCCTCACCTCTGTTGGCCCCCAAATAGCTGAACGATCATTACAAGCAGAAGGGAGGAAGATATACCAAATCAATACTCCAACACTACCACAAGTCGCTGCACCAACAGATAGTTCACAATGCATACAAGTGAGTTTACAATGCATACAAGTGACACATAGTTTAGGCAAGTTCTGTAAGCGGTTCAGTGATGGCTATTGCAGAAACTGTAGATTAGTTTTATCTTTGTCTTCACCGGCACAGGGATGAAGATAGGAATTCTGGCAATAATGGCTAAAGAAAAAATTATATAACATTCTAGAAGGTACTAAAAGAAAACAATTTTCTTAACAATTCTTCACTGGCACTGGGATGAAGATAGAAATTCTGGCAATAATGGCTAAAGAAAACATTGTGTAACATTCCAGAAGGCACTAAAAGAAAACAATTTTCTTAACAATCTACATTATCTTCACTGGCACTGGGATGAAGATAGGAATTTTGGCAATAATGGTTAATATTAATAATTGTGTAACATTCTAGAAGGCACTAAAAGAAAACAATTTTCTTAACAATTTACATTATTTTGAAAAGAATTATTAAATATAATGAAAAGAATAGGTGAAAGTAAACAAACAGATCTGTTAACCTTCTTAACAGTTATTTACCCAATTTAAATTAAACCATTTAAATCACGTGAATTAAAAAAAAATTTTGGATCCATTTTTTTTTTATGAGCGCTCAATCATATATGATATATGGACATATGTACATTCAAACATATAACACAAAACACAAGTGTGCACACATAATATAATACATACAACACATAACATAATAGTAAAGGCCTTATAACTTTTTACAGGTGAAATCTCCATTGCAATGTTTAAAAACTCAATAGTCAAAAAAGAAAACAAATAGAACTGATCAGCAAAACATTAACCTAGGTCTGTATGAGCTCAAAAAACAAAATAGAACTTCATGATATGGGAAAGGGCAATAATAAAACAGATATTGAAAAAAGCATCCTGGTTCTGTCGCAGATGTAAGAATAGCCAAATTGGAGTTTTGGATATCAGCTATTATTGATTTGAGCCAAATCATCTTCTTTTTGGTCTGTAGAATTCGCTTTAGTTAATCTCTCTGGAATCCAAATTGGCTGCTGTTCTCCCTGTGGAAACACACAAACAGACCCCCGACTCCAGACAATCACTGGGTCAGGATTTTAATTAATCTCTCCGGAATCCAAATCGGATGCTGTTCTTCCTGTGGAAACATATAAACAGGCCCCCGACTCCAGACAATCACTGGGTCAGGACCTTGGTTAATCTCTCTGGAATCCAAATCGGCTGCTGTTCTTCCTGTGGAAACACACAAACAGACCCCCGACTCCAGACAATTACTGGGTCAGGACCTTTCCATTGTCCTGTTAGAATATCTTTCCAAAGTACCTTGGGCTTATGTACATTTTTTGGACACATATGCCTTTCTGCAGCACTAAGTCCTGATGAATCCAAATTTAAAAAGTTTAGAGTAAAAAGGGTTATTTTAAGTTTATCTTTGGGGAATATATACCCCTTCCCAATTCCCTCTTTTTGCTTTAATAAGTACATTTTAATAGTTTGATGAGCTCTTTCAACTATGCCTTGTCCCTGTGGATTGTATGGGATTCCTGTTATGTTGAGAGCCACAGCCAAAGGGGCCCCAGCAAACTTCCAGCTGCCAGCAAACTTCCAGCTGCCGGCTGATGATTGGCTCACAGTGGCCCCAGCAACATCTAGCTGATTGGCTCCTCTGCGGTCATGTTCATTGGGCTGTTTCCCTGCCCTTCAGACTACAGAACTGCTCATTGGGGGACTTCTTTGGCTCCGCCCACGCGACCTAGCCAATCGGCCTCAAGAGCAGGAGGATTGGGGGAGGTGGTGGTTGGTGTGTGGGAGAGGCTTGTGGAAGCCGGTGGTGGCAGTTGGGCTCTGAGGGTTTTTCCTGAGGAGCTATTTTGTTTGGCGTTTGTAGTTTTAAAAATAAAGTTTGTTTCTTTTGACAAGTAGCTCCTGAATTGTGCCCAGCCAAACTGCGGCATTTGGTGGCCCGTACGGGGAGCGACTGAGGGTAAGTAAACTGCTCGCCCCTGAGGGCAGGGCGAGAGGATGGGTAGCCATTCTAAGTTTACTCTTTTGTTTTGCTTCATCTTTGTTTTAAGTTGCCTGTCCCTGGAGATGAGTGAGACGGAAGAAAAACCGCTCACATCTGAGGAAAAACTATTTGCGTCTGAGGAACAGATAGGGAGAAAGGAAGGATGGACATTTCAGTCCCTGGAGATGAGTGAGACGGAAGAAAAACCGCTCACATTTGAGGAAAAACTATTTACGTCTGAGGAACAGATAGGGAGAAAGGACGGATGCACATGTCAGGAGGATAGAAAGGCTATAATGAAATTTTGTTGTTCCATTTTTATTGGATTCTGTCTCGGTTTGCTTTGGTGTTATCTTGCTGGGTTGTATTATAGTAGAAATACGGGATCAGCAATTAGTAAAAAACAAACCGAAAGAGTGTTCAGTAAATTGTTAGACGAAGGAGGCATCCCAGTAAAATCAAGAGCAGTCAGAGCATACGTTGATACAATACAAAAATATAGCCCATGGCTTTTTAAGGAGGAGTTGTTAGATATATCACAATGGAACCATCATGGTGAAGATTTAAAAAGAATAGAAAAGTACAACCCAGGGACTCTGCCAGTTGGCACATTGACATTGTGGGCAAACGTATCTGGTTTGCTTAGTCCAAAGCCTTCAGTTCAGACAAAGGTAGAGGAAGGAAGTTTAGAGCAGCAAAAGCCATCAGGGGAAAAGTTACAACAGGAGACTGTTAATAACATCTTTCTATTAGAGAGTGAAAGTCTCCAACCAACAGCACCACCTCCATATGCTAGGAGGCTCCCAACCCCCGCAGTTGATAGTTGGGATCCTGAGACAGGATCTCAAGTATGCCCTGTATTTGAGGTAGGAGGGCAGCGAATTCACCAGGGTTTATTTTACAAAACAGTGAAGGAGCTAAAAGAGGCTGTAACAACCTATGGTCCTCAAGCACCCTTCACTGTAAGCTTGATCGAATCCATTACCAACTTAAATATGACGCCAGCAGATTGGGCTAATATGTGTAAAGCTGTGCTAACTGGAGGACAATACCTGTTATGGAAGGTTGCTAATGAGGAATTTTGCAAGGAGACGGCTATGGGAAATGCAGCAGCTGGTTATCCTCAGAGAAATCTAGATATGTTGTTAGGAAAGGGACCTTATGAGGATCGGCAGCAACAACTTGCATATGATCCTGGTGTATACGCACAAATTGCTGTAGATGCACTTAAGGCATGGAAGACTTTACAAGGACATGGAGGTTTACAAGGTCAATTATCTAAGATAATACAAGGAGCTAATGAACCTTATGCTGAATTTGTAGATAGGCTTATTCAAACAGCTACCAGAGTTTTTGGGAATACAGAACAAGCAATGCCATTAATAAAACAACTGGCTTATGACCAAGCGAATCGTTGGTGCAGAGATATCATTAGACCATGGAAACAGGAAGATTTAAACAAATATATTAAATTGTGTAGAGACATTAATGAACAAGAGCAGCTGCAGTAAAACATGGCAGCTGCAGTAAAACAGGCTTTAGATGCCAGAGACATTAATGAACAAGGGCAAATTGTGGCAGCTGCAGTAAAACAGGCTTTAGATGCCAGAGACATTAATGAACAAGGGCAAATTGTGGCAGCTGCAGTAAAACAGGCTTTAGATGCCAGAGACATTAATGAACAAGGGCAAATTGTGGCAGCTGCAGTAAAACAGGCTTTAGATGCCAGAGACATTAATGAACAAGGGCAAATTGTGGCAGCTGCAGTAAAACAGGCTTTAGATGCCGGGCCAAGAACATGCTACAATTGTCAACAAGCAGGACATTTTAAAAGGAATTGCCCCATAGGAGGAGGGTTTAACAATACTAGGTATCAAAGGAATAGAATACCGGGTATTTGCCCACGATGCCGTAGAGGGAGACATTGGGCTAATGAATGCCGTTCTCAAACCACCATAGAGGGTACTCCATTATCAAAAAACGAGCAAGGACAAGGTTTTTATCCACAATATCGTGGACAAAGGCATCAGGCTCCGTTGCCAAAAAACGGACAGGGGGCCCCAATGCTCCGGGGCCCCAAACCACAAATATACGGAGCTCTGGAGGAACCCAGCAACCCCAGCAACCCCATCAGGGTAGTGCCCAGGGCATCAGATCCCTCGTCAGACAGACTAGAGGGAGCGCAGGGTTGGACATCTGCGCCTCCGTCAAATCAGTACTAACTCCAGAGATGGGAGTTCAAATCATTCCCACAGGGGTGAAAGGACCTCTTCCCAAAGGAACAGTAGGCTTATTATTGGGACGTAGCTCTTCTACTCTAAAAGGACTTTTGATAAGTCCTGGAGTAATTGATCCCGATTATGAAGGTGAAATAAAAATTATAGCCAGTTCTCCAAAGGGTATATCAGTAATTTCACCAGGAGATAGAATAGCACAGTTACTAATAATACCATGCCTACATGATAAATTTTCCAGTCATGCTGTAGAAAGAGGTTCCAAGGGATTAGGCTCCACAGGTGTAGATTGGGCTATGCTTTCTTTAAATTTAGATTCTCGCCCCATGCTAAAACTAAATATTCAAGGACATGAATTTAATGGGTTACTGGATACAGGTGCAGACCTTAGCATTATCTCTCGTCAAGAATGGCCAAAACATTGGCCATTACAACAAGCCACTCAAACGCTTCGAGGCCTAGGAGTGGCGAATAATCCCGATAAAAGTGCAATGGTATTAGATTGGAAGGATCCTGAAGGATGTGAAGGAACTATACAGCCATATGTATTGGATCATCTTCCTATAAATTTATGGGGACGAGATGTCTTAGATCAATTAGGTTTAACATTAACAAATAATATCAATCAAAATGCACCCACTATTATGGCTAGACAAGGTTTTAGGAAAGGAAAAAGATTAGAAAAACAAGAACGAGGTATAGCAGCACCAATACAAATAAATCAAGGAACAGACGGACATGGGTTGGATTTTCACAAAGGGCCACTGAGACAATAAAAATTACCTGGAAATCAGAAAGACCAGTATGGGTCCCTCAGTGGCCCTTGACTAAAGAAAAGATACAAGTAGCCCATGATCTGGTCAAACAACAATTAGTGGAAGGACATATACAACCTTCTGTATCTCCCCATAATACTCCCATTTTTGTCATCAAAAAGAAATCTGGTAAATGGAGATTATTGCAAGATTTAAGAGCCATTAATAATGAAATGGTCATTATGGGACCTGCTCAATCGGGGATTCCTCAGTTGTCTGCTTTGCCAAAAACTTGGTATGTTTTAGTTATAGATATTAAAGATTGTTTTTTTTCAATTCCAATTCATCCTGAGGATAGTCCACATTTTGCATTTACTATCCCTGCACTAAATCATGAAGGTCCTGATCAGAGATATGAATGGAAAGTACTCCCTCAAGGGATGGCTAACAGCCCAACTATGTGTCAAATTTATGTTAACAAAGTAATCCAGCCACTTAGAAATCAAAATCCTGAGCTACAAATATTTCACTATATGGATGACATATTATTAGCACACAAAGCTAAAAACACATTGCTAGAATGTTATGCCACACTTACAAACTTATTAAAAAATTATAATCTAGAGATAGCAATAGATAAAGTACAATTAAATTTTCCAATTAATTATTTGGGAGTTCTATTATCCTCAACCATGGTCCGTCCACCAAAAATTCAAATACGAGTAGATCAACTCAAATCACTTAATGACTTTCAAAAGTTATTAGGAGACATAAATTGGATAAGGCCTTATATAGGTATTCCAACAGGAGAATTGGGACCTTTATTTGATATCCTAAAAGGTCCATCAGATCCAAATTCACCCCGAATGTTGACGCCTGAAGCAAGAAAGGCATTAAAAATCATTGAAACATATATGGAAAATATGCATTTGGATAGAATTGATATAAGTTTGCCTTTATTATTTATTGTACTATCAACAAAAAATATTCCTACAGGAGTATTTTGGCAAGAAGGTCCATTATTATGGATACATTTATCTTATTCTCCTAACACTATTCTTACTAGGTATCCTGAGGCTGTAGGACAATTAATACTCAAAGGAATAAAAACAGCAAAGGCAGTGTTTGGAATTTCTCCTAATAAAATTATTACTCCATATACTATGAATCAAATTGATGAATTAGCTAATGAGTTAAATACTTGGGCAATAATCATGTGCAAATCTAATGTTTCATTTGATAACCACTTACCATCTAATCCTTTATTGTCTTTTTGGTCATTGCATTCTGTAATTTTTCCAAAAATGACAAGAAAAACACCTATCATGAATGCTCCAAATATATTCACTGATGGGTCAAATAATGGTACAGCAGCAATAGTTACACCTGATCGAACTTTTACATTTTTAGTACCCAAACAATCAGCTCAAAAGGTAGAGCTTAATGCAGTATTACAAACTTTTGTGATGTTTAAAGATTCTGTATTTAATTTATTTTCTGATAGTCAGTATATAGTTAATGCTATAGTATCCCTTGAAGATGCTGGTAGGATTTCGCCTTCTTCTACTGTTTTCTCTTTGTTTTCCACTATACAAAGTTTAATCTGGGACAGAAAAGATCCATTCTTTATAGGACATATCAGGGCACATACAGGATTGCCTGGAGCCCTTAGTTTGGGCAATGATTTAGCAGATAAAACTACACATGACATACATATTTTCTCTATACTAGAAGAAGCTATAAATTTTCATAAAAGGTTCCATGTCAATGCTAATACTTTACAAAAGCGTTTTAAAATAACTAAGGAGCAAGCTAGACAAATAATAAAACAATGTCAAAATTGTGTGACCTTTTTACCACAAGTTAATCTTGGAGTCAATCCTAGAGGATTGATACCTAACCATATTTGGCAGATGGACGTCACACACTTGCCAGAATTTGGAAAATTAAAATATTTGCATGTTACAGTTGATACTTCTTCTGGATTTTTGATGGGCTCCCTTCATGCCGGAGAAAAAACTAAAGATGTTATAGCTCATTGCTTACAAAATTTTGCTACTGTGGGCATTCCAAAACAGTTAAAAACAGATAATGCCCCTGGTTATACATCTACTTCTTTTAAACAATTTTGTTCATCATTTGGCATTACTCATATAACAGTGCCGCAGTTTGGCTGGGCACAATTCAGGAGCTACTTGTCAAAAGAAACAAACTTTATTTTTAAAACTACAAACGCCAAACAAAATAGCTCCTCAGGAAAAACCCTCAGAGCCCAACTGCCACCACCGGCTTCCACAAGCCTCTCCCACACACCAACCACCACCTCCCCCAATCCTCCTGCTCTTGAGGCCGATTGGCTAGGTCGCATGGGCGGAGCCAAAGAAGTCCCCCAATGAGCAGTTCCGTAGTCTGAAGGGCAGGGAAACAGCCCAATGAACATGACCGCAGAGGAGCCAATCAGCTAGATGTTGCTGGGGCCACTGTGAGCCAATCATCAGCCGGCAGCTGGAAGTTTGCTGGCAGCTGGAAGTTTGCTGGGGCCCCTTTGGCTGTGGCTCTCAACATTTACATTATTTATGCTTTATTTACATTGTGTGAGCAAATATCTATTTTATAAAGCTTTGTTACCCATAGTTTTCTTTATAATTCATGAAGGGGAATACAAATTAATAATTAATATTATTCTCAAGAGTATTTTAAAACTAAGGAAGAGATAGAATATGTTCTACTCCCCCCATGCCCCCACAAACACAAGAAGTACCTTTTACATTCTGGTATCTATGCCTCTTGTGGGTGAAATTTATCTCTAGAATAACAAATTTAATTAGAATTGATTATACTTTACTACACAAGGAATTGAGTAAGCAATGGAACTATTAAAAACTCTTATAATCAAGCTGTAAAACAAAATTATCCAGTTAACACATATTTATTTTGCAATATCCACGTGCCATGTTATATGCTAATTACCATGAGGAAACACCCAGGCTTCTCACAGTGCATTTGGTGCATAAAAAAGTCACCAAAAATATCAAAGCTTTTAAAAGCTTTTAAATGAAACTTGATTTCAGCCTGGTTAAAGAAACTATAGGACATTTATGTGGCAAATTATGATATCTTCTAACTCATATCATGAATGATAGTATGGAAGAAAATTACCACATATGTTTGCAATTATATTTACAAACATTTGATATTCATTTGAATAATGTATACAAAATTATTTTGTTAATGTTTGAGAAATCAGAAATTTCTCAATTTGTTTCACTTAAGTATATGTTCTAACTTTTATAGTTTTATCATGCATTTCCAGTAAACCAGTTAATATTTTATTAAGATAAAGTGGGAAATGAAACTAAATACCTTTGTGATTATGATGAATAATTTTATATTGTGCATAACATTTTTAATAATGGACTTTTTTCTCCTGGATTTTTGTGACCACAATTTTTGAATCTCTTTTGTATGATATATGATATGGCCAGATTAATATCCTCAGAATTTAATGGTTCCTTCTCTCCTCTAGGATACATTAATGATTTTACCCATGTTAGGTGGCCTGAAGAGTCAAATGCCTTAGGAGCACAGCACTCTCTTACTTAAGCTCATAGAAAAATTAGAATTCAATTTTTTAAAATTGGATGACACTTCCAATGTCTTCTGATACTCTGAAAACAATCCTGTGCCTTACTAATATCTGGAAAATATGGACAATTGGCAAGTCTGAATTCTATAGGTGATGTTTAATAATAAGTAGGGTTACTTAAAATTGCAGTGATGTTAAACTATAATTTTGAAAAGATTAAAAAATGTGAATAAATAAAAAGACTTTAATGTACTTGATGTAATTGAAAAAAGCAGAATATGTTTTTTAAATATGAAAAATTGATTCAACAATAAATCAAAGTACCACAGCTATAGCAGAAAATATAGTTAGCACATTTACTGGTAACTACTTTTATTTTGTACTAGGGATTGAATCCATGCATGCTTGTTCACTAAGCCACATCCTTAGCCTTTTTAAAATATTTTGTTTAGAGACAGGATCATACTGAGTTGCTTAGGGCCTGGATAATTTGCTGATGCTGGCTTTAAACTGCCTCAGGCTTGGGTGCCACTGGAATTACAAGTATGCACCTGGCACTTGGACATCCACTGATAACTTTTTTAATGTATAATTTTTTGCCTGTAAAGTTCCGTATACAATTAGATATTTGTTTCACTTTACCAAAAGATTCACATATGGTTAAATAGTAAATGCCTAATTTTAATTTTTTAAAATAAAACCACATATATTTGGTTTTCATGTTAGAAGTTTATGGTATGATTATATTTCTTAACAATCTTTTCATATTTTTATCTACCTTTTTATTAAATTAACATAAATATTCAATTTTAATCCTTATATTGGATATTCTGCATATGTAAAATATAATTCAACACTTAATAATAAGCACTTAGATGATATGTTTCTTTTTGATTTGAACTTTTTTAAATTATGGAAGTCAATTTTGTAATGAACTTATGACTAATAAATAAATGACAAGTCATTTAATTTTATGTTCAGCCCTTAATTTGAAAACATGTTTTCAGTGAATGGAGCAATGAACTAAGAAAAAGATTTTGTTCCCTCTATAAATCCTACATCATAAAAATATGTATTTCAATTTACAAACATGTGAGATAGTAGTATGATTAATAACTGAGACAATTATTCAATAGATATAACTGGTGTCAAGCTCTGCTGATGATATAAAGATGATGTTATATAAGAAGGATGTATGTATTAAAACTAACTTATGTATAAATGAGAGAAACATAACTTCAACATGATTGATTAAAGCAAGGGTGGAATAGGCTCTCATAATGAAAACGTCCACAATGCAAGTATGGAAATATGGTTGATTCTATATACCGAAAACATACTGTGAAAAATCTGGTTTGGGATTTCAAGGGAGGTGGTATTTGGGAATGGATTCTTGAATGGTGATAAAAATAAAAGCACACAAAAGTAATAAAGAAACCAGCTCTGTGAGTTTGAAAAAGAAGCTACATCTCATAAAATATTTTCTACTTTTGGACATTATCCTTATTTTTCCAATTTATAATCTTGTTAAATGAGTAAAACTTGAGTTAAAGGTTCCAGACTGGTCTCACTTATGCCATGGATAGTTGTAAACATATTGGATTATCTGCATGTAAGAATTGTGAGCAGGATTTCCATAAGGCCATTATGGAGACTATGTAACAGTAAAGGGGAGAAAATGGTCTGGGATTTGCATATCAGGCCATTAACCCTTTCTATGAGGACATTCTTTTGGTATCATTGATGGATAACACTGATTTTATTTAGTTTTTTTTTTTTTTTTTACAGGGCTGTTTGATTTTTTTTCCCTAGAGAATAGTGCTTAAACCTTGCTCACTCTAACTAACTTTTGAATATGAATGTAGTCAATACAGATTGTTAAACACAGATCATCAGGATGAATTAGATGGTGTGAATTTCTTTTGAAAGATAAAAAACCTGGTCTGAAGTGTTGTGCAGGTAATAAATAATAAATAGGTGAAGCCTAAGAAAAGCTGTGGCATTGACATTAGATCCAATTCTCTTTCTAGTATAAGACATAATAATCATTTTGGGGACCAATAAACATACTTATAGGCCACTGGCTATTACAGTGTATTACAGGCTTCAGATATAGAGGCCCTGCAAGTATAGAGGGGTTCTTAAATCTTTATTTTACTGTCATTGGAGGTCTATTTCATAGCTTAAAATTCCATCATTGCTAACAGACATTGTTCACAAGAGACCTAATTCACCTTCCATCATTTTGAAATAAAGTAGTGTGTAATTTGAAGCCCATTTCAAAAATTGGGATGAGTAAGAGTGGGGTGGCAAAGCATGAAAAGGCATCATGGTCAAAAGTATTAATATGCTTCTTAAAGGCAAAAAGAGAAATTCTTTTCCAAATATTACTGCTAATATTCATGCCTAGAGTAGCTATGTATAAGCAATCCTTGTAAAGCTTCTCTTCCTCTCATCATAGGAAATAGACTTTATATACTTCTTCAGGTGATGGCATTACTCTCTTCCAAGTCAATCCTTTTAGGTTTAACACCAGGGGAAAGTAAAATCATGATATTTAAAATACTGAACCCACTGGTACAGACATGCCATGGATATTCTATCTTCTCTTTTTGGAAATCAGGAGTTAAATGGTAACTTTCAGGTACACAGCAGATTTTCCCCTCTCATCTCTATCCAAGGTTTATAATCTAAAACAAAAAGGCAGAGAAAGTATTTCAAGGTAATTTCTCATTTCAAAAGAGTCTTTAACAGAAAAAGGATAGCCCCCCCTGGGATAAGGTCCAGCTCTCTCAGGAATTTTCTGAAGGTAATGTTCCCCCAGAGCCCTCCAGGTGCAGTGAATCTGAGAATAAGAGAAGCTCTTTAATGAATGTGCTGTGAGAAACCAGAACACCTGGACACAATGAGGCAAAAAATCCAAACATGTCCTCCTTTCATTTTTGTCTCCTGAGATTTGCCACTTCACAGAAGCCACAATGTCATCCTCCCTCCATCCCTGGCTCACAGGGGAGATCATTCCAGATGCAATCTGAAAGTGACATCTGTACAGGACCGCCCATGGCCCCACCTACCTGGTAGAGCTGGGAGTATAGCTGTCATCCTAGCCTCCATTGAGAATTAGAGCACATATTGCCAGAGACTTAGCCTTTTCTTCCTTTTCTTTTAAGGACTACCACTAGTCCCACCAAGTCCATCTTATTGTCCTCACTTCAAATTTAGACAATCATTTTAATTAACATACTCCTTTTTTGAAACAATACAGAATGAATTCAGATTCTGTCATATACCCTTAACCTTCACAGAGTAAAATATACATTTTAAATTCTCAAATGAAAAACTTCATACTTCATAAAATATAGCATTCCAAAATAATTTACAGCTATTTCTACTGACTCAGTTAAATGAATACTCAATGTTTTCCTTTTTTGTTCAAAATGTGATCTTATATTTTAGGGACTGTAGTCCATGTCTAAAAGGTTGATAAGTAGAGATAAACTAGGAAAGGATTCATTGATGACGTGATGTTAGAGACATTCATCAAATTATACTGGCAACAAATACAGATAGAGGTAGAAGGAAAAATAGAAGAAAAGGTATAGGGCCTATTGGGGAAATGAAAATTAGCCCAGGTGGCTGCAAGGTAGCATTTTATAAAATAAAGCATGTATTCTGGGGATTCAGCAGAAGTTTCTGTATAATGAGACACACTTCTGCTTCTTTGGATGTTCTGTAAATACAAATGGAGGTAACATATACTGAGTCCAAAAGGGCAAGAACAATAACTTACACATGTTAGTTTTATCCTTGAAATAAAACATCATCTCTCATGCTTATTTATATAGTTTCCATTAGAGTCTTGTTTCTCTTCATATCATATAAGTCCTTTGTATTTTATTATTTATACTGGTTCTAGTACAGTAATTAGTAAAAAGGAAAAAAAAAAACCTTTAACTTTTATAGATTTTCTTTAATAGTGCTCTAAATTTCTTCAGACTAAAATGAAACCTTCATAGACAAACTATGGGATGTTTTCAAATCCCTAAGTTCTTTTTTAAACAAACTGATGTTTTACTTTTTTTTGAAAATCTAATATGTACTGCACATACAGCATGAGGACTAAGGAGACTACATGGCAGGGGGCATCATCTTTTTGGAATATATAATGAAGAGAGTCTATCCAAATCCCTTTCTCACTACCGGAGGGAGGGTGGGAATGTAGGTGCAGACATTCAAGAGAATCCTGTGAAGAGTAGGAGTGACAGCAAGAAAGGATATATGAATGTTTTTTTCCTTAACTAGACACTGATGCAGAAGCACAATATGCAATGCAGGGCAACAAAGATGAGGCAGCAGAGTAACCTCAATCCTCTGAGTTCTTTAAGACAGGGATTCCTAGGGCAGAACAAACATTATAGAATTTCTCATTTCTAGGTTTTAAAACATCCCAAGTGTACCTGGTCCCACCCATCTCTAAAGTAATGGGCGTAAGTAACAAGAAGCTCCAGAATCAATATCTGGCAGTGTGAGCTGAAGGTGGGGAGAAGAGGAGCAGATTGATGTGGTCAAGCCAAAAGTATGTGGAAATTCTTGGGTCCTAAAATGATGCCATAAAGGCATCCTACAATAGTATAATTATCTAATTTATTGCCCAAAATTTGACAAATAGTAAACTGGAAGGAATGCTGGAACAATAGATAAAATCATAGATTACTGCAATTAACCAGGACATATTTCCACAATATAAAGAAAACACAGCATCTGAATGCCTGTTCCAGAGAGGAAGGACACCAGCAACCAGTCTTTTCACCTAGGGAGACCACAACTGTGAATAAGAAGAGATTAAACTTCATCTGGTTATGTAGATATGCATCATCTTAAAAGAAGGAAGCACATTTGTCAAAAGTGGACCTTCATTCTAATGTGCCTTGAACCACAAGTTTAGCTCACACAGAGGGAGGAGAATAAGTTATAAGATTACCAAATTAATCAATTAAAATATTATATTTTAGTTATTTATTAAATAAATATCCTTATTATTTACTGGAATGCATTACAATTTTTCTAACTCATATGGAACACATTTTTTCATATCTCTGGTTATATACAAAGTATATTCACATCAATTCATGTCTTCATACATGTACTTTGGATAATAATGATCATCACATTCCACCATCATTTATAACCCTGTGCCCCCTCCCTTCCCCTGCAACCCCTCTTTCCTATCTAGAGTGTGTCTATTCCTTCCATGTTCCTTATTCCTATCCCACTATGAATCAGTTTCCTTATATCAGAGAAAACATTTGGCACTTGGTTTTTGGGGATTGGCTAACGTCACTTAGCATTTTAAAACTTACCTGGACTCTGATTCATGGACTAAAGTGACTTGATATTTATCTTGAATTGGAAATGTAATTCAGTAAAGTTGAACTCAGACAAAGGGAGAAATAGATAGTTCATTCCAAATAATATAAATCACTATTAGTCAAGCCAACATGCCACTGACAAGTGGTGTAGAGAGTGAAAAATGAGTTGAAGAGAGAACTAGAGGAGGCTTTTTCGATGAACTAAGACTCATTTGCAGCTGGTAATAAAAATATATAGTAAAACAAATTTGAATCACTAAAGTATCACTCTTAATGGTCAGAAAAGAAATAAATTGCCATAAATTAACCTATTTGATATGCATTTATACATTTTATATTAGAAAATAAGTAATAAAATGTTATAGACATAAAATATTTTTAAAATTTTTTCTTCAAAATTTTGTAACTTTTTTCAAATTATTTGTTTTTCACAATATGATTTTCACTAGTTGTGGTATGGTTAATTGTGTGAATATGCTATAAGATATTTAACTAATTATTTCTCATATGTGATTGCTATTTTCAACTTTCCTTATTATACATAATGAAACTGTGGAAACACACATGTATTTTCTAATGTTTATGACTGGAATTGTAGTTGCATTGTGAAACAGTATTTAAACTTTTAAAAGTTTGTGCATGAATAGCAAAATTAAAAAAATGCCCTAAGCCTTATAATTCTCAGTGATCTATTTACATAAAATAAAAATATTATATGTTGAAATAACAGTGAACAGAAAACTCTCCATCTAAATTTTAATTAACTTCTAATTTTCAAGAATTAGAATGCTTTAGAATGAAACCCCTGATGAATTTTTTGCTTTATCATGCAAAATCTTGCATTAAAGATTAAAACATTTGTGAACTTGCTTTTGGCATGTCTCTCACGCATTGAAATAAAAAAAAACCTCAGGAAAATTTTGATGGACATGGAAAATTTCACTTTCTGATTGAAGGGTAGCAAATATTATTAGTGTAATCAACAGAACTCATATTTAACTACTTTTGCTAAATATTCTCAGATACCACTTAACTCTTTTGCTAATTCTGTCAATTGATAAGTCTTGAATTTTGAGTTCTGAGTGTTTAATTTCATAAATAATCTACATTATATTCTCATTATAGATGCAGCCCATGCTCATTTTTTCATGGGCCACATTTTACAGGAAACTTATCAAAGGAAGTTCTATGAAACATGTTCAAATTAGTTTTATAAGAGAGTCCCTAATATCATATTGTATGTGATTGTGTGTATGTGTATTTGAGTATATGATGTACTTCATATTTTACTCTTCACATGGAAAAGAAAATCAGTAATATTATGTTATAAAATGAAAAAAAATAATCTCATCTTTATTTCATGAAACAAATTATTTCTAAAAATCTAAAACTGATAGAAACAATAAAAACATTTTAAGTGGGGAGCAGTGAGAGAAGAATATTGCATGATATTTTATTTTCATGTATATTTATGTTACTGTCCAAACCAAAAAAAAAAAAAAAAAAAAATCACAGAAAAACTAAAGAGATAAAAAACAAAAGTAATAACCAGAAATCATGGTCACAAACAAGTGATGGATTTTCATCCTACCAAATGAATGAATCATCAAATACATACAAGAAAAAGAAAAAAAATTATGTGACTGAGTTAGACATTTAAGCAACAAATACTTGAGACATTTTCTTTCTTTATGGAATGACGATTTTAGTGATAAGAATTTCAGATCTTTATTTCCTTATGTCATTCTAATAGTCCATACCCAAGTATGGATTCCTAATTGTTAAAATATTTCACAAGTAAATTAATTTAAATTTTTTATTTAATGAAATTTAAATACTACTTTCTGGGTTGGCAAAAATCAAAAGTGAAAACATACAGGAATGTAGATACAAGTTTTCAAGAAATGTAAATAAATTTTATAAATTGTTATAGGAAATGCAATAAAACTTACAACAAAAATCAGCCAATGTTTATAAAACACAATGACTAAAATCCACGTTTTAGTTATTGTGTTTTATAAACATTCTATAGTTTTATGTGGATGCAAAATGTAAAGTGAAACTCAACTTTTGGAAAGGATTCACCAAGCTCACTTTGCTAAATCAGAAGGAACCTGATACACAATTTCTTTCCAGAAATTCAAAGAAAGCTGGGAAGTAATATTTGTGTTCTTTATGTCATTGATTTTTACCTTAATCTTTTTAATGTGCTCTGTTCTCCAAGATTTCAATCAGAATAGAGAAAGTATAAAAAATATATAACCATTTGCTTTCTCTTTTTCTTCCAGTGTGTCTATGATCAAGTCCTACAGTCCTACCTAGGATATAATTTTTTTTCTGAGGTGTGACTAATTTATCATCTTTCTGAAATATTATTTTAATGTTAAATCTGAATTTTAACATTTTTCTTTGTATTACAGGTTTAATAGTCCTTATCCAAAATGGTTAAAACAAGAAGTATTTAACATTTCATTTTTAAATTTAGAAATATATGCATATAAGTAAGTGAAATATCTGGGAATGGGACCTAAGTTTTAAAATGAAATTCCTTTATTTATTATTATTATTAATATTAATAGTGGTAGTATTTGGCACTGGAAGTTGAATTCAGGAAACTTTACCACTAAGCTATATCCCCTTCCCTTTTCATTTTTTTTTTAAATTTTGAGATAGGGTCTTACTAAGTTACTTAGGGTCTCACTAAGTTGCTGAGGCTGGCCTTGAACTTGCAATCCTACTGCCTCAACCTGGTATTACAGGTGTGTGTCACCATAACAGTTGTTCATTTATGTTTTTTAAAAGATACTTTGTATGTTTAAAAGAAAATTTGAGAAACATGACAAAATGCTTCATTGACTACTTTTCACAATAAAATATGCAACATATTGTTTTTCAAGCACACACTGAGGTACTCTAACAACAGATGCAAAAGCATAACATTTATGAGTAGACAAACTATATCCATAAAGAAATAGGTCAAGCCAGGAATAGTGGAGCATACCTGTAATCCCAGATACTTGGGAGGTTAGTTGGAACAAGTTTGAGGCCAGACTCAGCAACTGGGAAATCTTGTCTCAAAATAAAGCATAAAAAGGGCTGAGAATGATGCTCAGTGGTAGAGCACCCCTAGATTCCAGCCCCAGTACCATAGAGGATAAAGAAAAAAGGCAAAAATAGGTCACAATGTGATAAATATAAAATCACAAAGAGAAGTAATGTTGTGTACCTAGCTTAATAAATACCATCATCAAATTCAGTGAAAGACACCCTACATCTTTTGAGGAGACATCAAAAAACATGATGGGTCAATATCACACAACCAATTGCTCAAAGATTGGAGATTGAGAAATTTTTATCTGCCACCAAGGTAGATATAGAAAAAAGGACATTTCTTAATTTACAAAAGAATTTTCAATTTTTTAAATGTAAAGTCACAATGCTTCCACACTAAGTCAACATTGTAATAATGTACTTTTGCAGAATCAAATTTGCACAGAAAAGCATAAAACAAATTATAATTCATCTAGAAGTATTTACACTATTTATAACTCCAGTATGGAAAGTAATATGAAGATGAAATACATAACAGCAAATTATAAGAAATAATGTTGACAAAAATTGTGGTAAAAAAACTGAAAAATTCAACAGTGAGAGATTATGGGAAATTACACAGCAGTATTCTATAAGTGCTGACCAACTTCCAAGATCATTAACAATGTTTTGAAGCCTTGCATTGAGATAAATAACTGTTTTTTTCTTAAGGCATACTCTCCTTGAAGAATACATCCACACTCATTTTCTAGTGATGCTTCTCTTTTTGAAATTTTTCTATGATTCAATAGAGAGCAAAATAAGCATTAAAATTTCCCATTTTCTGCATCATGCTTATATGTTGTTTTGGGTGCACAGAAATCCATTTTGCATGCCTTCATATATAGACCACAAATTTGGCAGAAAAATACTGATATAATGGCAATATCATTGCATATCTTTTTTTTTCCCCACTTTTATAGTACTGGAGATTGAACCCACAGCTGTTCTACGACTGAGCTACATCCCCAGTCTTTTTTATGTTTTAATTTGAGACAAGACCTCACTAAATTGCAGAGGCAGGCCTTGAACTTGTTATCCTCTTGCCTCAGATTCCGGATAGCTGGATTTATAGACATGCACCACTGCACCCAGCCATCCTTACATTATCTTCTTTTCCCACGTGCACATAATTATTTTGGAATAAGTGACTTTGTTGGCTTCTTCAGGCAAATATGGTTTCAATCCATTAGAAAATCTTAGACATTTTCATCCTTGCTGAATCTCATGATCAACACACTCATTTGAATATTCCAACATGTGCATTGAGCTGAATCGAAAAAACAAATTTTATTAGTAACACCATGAAATATTCTTTTAGAAGCCTTGTTCATACCTAATTCCAAATCTGTCATTATGAGAACTCCACTGAAACCCATTTTCTTCAGCAAAGCACACAAAATCTTCAAATAAGTCTTTTAAAAAACACTTCACTTTTGCTCAGTCCTTAATACATAAAGGAGCCAATAAGTTCTTTATTTTTTTTTTTTTTTTTTTTTTTTTTTTTTTTTTTTTTTTTTTAAACATTTATTTTTTACTTTTTTTTTAAAGAGAGACAGAGAGGAGAGAGAGAGATAGAGAGAAAGAATTTTTAATATTTATTTCTTAGTTCTCGGCGGACACAACATCTTTGTTGGTATGTGGTGCTGAGGATCGAACCCGGGCCGCACGCACGCCAGGCGGGCGCGCTACCGCTTGAGCCACATCCCCAGCCCAAGTTCTTTATTTTTTCAGATCCAACAGGAACATGAATTGTATGTAGTTGATAAAAAAAATTAAAAACTGGTGGGACAGCTTTGAAACATTAGCAAAAGGGAGATATATGCTTTTAAAAAAAGTGACTATCTTCTTCAATGGTCAAATAAATAACAAAGAACAGTTCTCATTTAATGGGTTTTGTGACATTGGAGGAACCTGTCAGCAAGTGTCTTCAATTCAGAAGGTCCCTAAGCTTGTCAAATTCTTTTTTTTTTATAGAGAGAGAGGGAAAGATTTTTTTAATTTTTATTTTTTTTAGTTTTTCGGTGGACACAACATCTTTATTTTTATTTTTATGTGGTGCTGAGGATCGAACCCAGCACCCCACGAGTGCCAGGTGAGTGTGCTACCACTTGAGTCACATCCCCAGCCCCTCAAATTCTTTTTATTCTCTGACAAAGGGCAGTTTTTGATAGTAAGCATGGTGCCATATGTTAAAGAACTGAAGCAGTATACAACTGAGTAACTTGGCAGGGTGAACTTCTGGTATTTTCACATGCATTTTCATTCCTTCTGTGATCTTTGAGACAATCACTGCACTTTTATTTGATGAGTGGTTTTGGTCTACAAACATTTTAAATACGTGTTGTCCATTTGAAAGTCTAGTTATTACATGGGCATTACTATTAAGAAATGTTCTGTTTTCACAGCACCAATAATAATTGGCTTTAATTTTTTAAAAATTTTTCACCATTAAGTAGACTATTACACTTAAATTATGACAGCCTTTTTGGGGAAGAAACAATTTCACAGATTTCTTCCTTGTGTTGTAAAGAATATAGTAATAGAGACCAAAGTTTGGCTTCCATAATACCAAATCTGTATTGGCCAGGATCTTCCAGGAAGATGTAGATATGTAGGTAGATAAGTGAAAGAGTTATTGGAGGAATTAGCTTACACAATTATATTACCTAAGAAGTTCCGGACAGGTTATCTGCAAGCTGGAGAGTCTGTACTGCCAGTAACTAGGTTAGTCCAAGCTCAAAGGGCCTAGTTAAGGGAAGCCAATAGTGTTAACTCTCCCTACAAGTCCAGAAGCCTGATGACCCGGGACCACTGATGTTCTGGAGTCCACAGGCCAGGTGTTCCGGAATCTAAAACAGCTGAATAAAACTCTGTCCTAGCTTTCAGAAAAAGATCAATTCACCTTCTGTTTTGTTCTCTAGAGTTCCCCCAGCCTACTGGATGATGTTGTTGCCCACCCACACATAATGGAATCTTCCCCACCTACTCAGCCTGTCTTACACTTTAATCTCTTCTGCAAACATCCTCAGAAACACACCCCAAATAACACTTGACCAAGTTTCTTATTATTCATTCACCCTAACACAGTGCAATTATCATGCATAGGACTAAAATCATATCAATCTCTTCCCAGAATTCAGCTTTCTACCCCTCTTATATAGTATATATAATTTTTTTTCAATAAAATTGAAGTTTTAATCATTTTAGCTTCCAGGATTTCAAATCTTAAGATTGTACTTTCAGGATTATGATATGATTTCCTGGTTTTTGGACTTTAGGGATTTTGGTCTTTTGGGATTTCAACATTCAGGATCACAGCATTTGGATTCCAGACTTTTAGAATTATGTCTGGAACCACCCATTTAGTGCTTTCTTCCATTCTATATAGTCCTTATCATGTGACTTCTCAAAAATACATGGTATGACAGCTTTACTACTTTATATTCACATGGTTAATATCCTCTACCACAAGACTTAAGAATTTCATTAAAAACTTGGCGTAAAAACATGAATACTAAAAGTACCAACAAGTTCAACTAGGAAAACACCATTTCCAGGTTCAATATCAAACACTGAAACATCCAGTGCAATTTTGTGCTCTGCTTCCACCTTAGTAGTCGATTTATATTCTCTTTCCCAAAGCAGATTTCTCTGGGAAAGATTTTGGTTCTCTCATAGACAGCATCCCAAGGCTCAGGAGTGCTAAGGGCAGAGATGATGAAGCCATACTTCGCAGAACAGCTGTATTCGGACTGCGCAGCCCTCAAAACCGCCCGGACCCTCACTTAGGAACCTAATTGGCTTCCGGGGAGCCACAGAGATGCAAAGCAGAAAGAGTGGTCTTAGGCCTGGCACCTCTAGGTGGTGGGAGGCAGCTCTCTTTACTGCTTCAGATCTTGCATTTGTGTGTGTGTGTGTGGGGGGGCTTTTATTTGTGTTTTTTTGTGCACCTTGCTCACAAACCTTGTGTTATACAATGTTTATAAAATATTTACAATATTTCTAGCATGCTTGTTCTGACGGCAAGCCATCCTATGAACTCACGAGTTCAATTTTCCACTTGTGGTATCCTGTCAGTGCTGAAAATATTTAGACTTTGTGTCATTTTGAATTTCTAGTTTTTGAATTAGGAATGCTTATCCTGTTATACTGTAATGGTTATAAGATCCCTACCATCTGGAAATGGATGACTTAGCTTTCCTAAATACAAGGTCATGTACATAAAATATTTAAGAAATAAGGTACATTATTATAAATAAAATCATATTAACCTTGCAAAATATAAAAGAACCAAAAGTGTGATTATTCCATACATCCTATCCCATGGATTTTTCAATCTGTTCAGACTTTGTGATAACCAACACTTTAAGGAATACTGACATATTGGGGAATTTTATGAACACTATTCCTGGATTTTACAAAAGCCAGTAAAAAGTATCCCTCACATTGGTCTAGATTTAACTGAAACTTAAGATTATCTGCTGAAGTTCCCCAGAAGGGTTATTTCTGTTAAAGTTATGATGGATTATTATTTTTTCAGTTCACAGCTGTTTGGTTTCAGACAAGTTACTTAAACATTTTAGGACTCAGTCTCATTTGTAATATTGGCAAAATCAAAGTAACTAATTCAAGTTTTTAAGGTGACAATTAATTATTCTTATTAAATATAATAATAACTTAAATTTTAAGACAGTAATTGAATTATTTATAGTTGCTCTTGACACATTGTAAGCATGGAGAAATTTTAATTATCATCATCACATCTATCATGATCACCTATAAAGAGACACATCAATGTAGGGTATGATATTTTGAAAACACAAGTTATGAGAACTGAGAGATTTGCAAAACAGTCTAGAGCAACTGAATATGGCTCCTATGACAATTACAAATAGAATGCAAGTAGCTAAGTAAGGAACAGAGGCTGTGAAAGGAAAGGGATGATCAACGAAGATTCAAAGACTGTTCCTCATAATATCATCTAGCTCTTGGGTTGGTCTTTTTCTTTGTATTGTTACTGCTGCCACCAACATATATTGGAACCATAATGTATGTTGCTACCTAAAGTCTCTGGTAAGATGCTTGCTTCCCTTAGCATTATGAAAGAATGCAAACAATTTATTTTTACAAAACATTTGTATAATTTTATGTCATACATGCTTTTTCTAATATTAGAAAAACAAAAATAAGCAAAAACAAATATACAGCTACAATTCCAGAATCACTATGCACATTTTCGGTGTAATTATTATATTTTCTTTAACATGAGTATTTTTCTTACAAAAATAAAACCCAATGTCATTTTCTTTCTATTACATAAATTTTCAAACATTTAAACATACATGAGTCTTGAGGCTGGGGTTGTGGCTCAGTGGTAGAATGCTTGCCTATCATATGTGAGGCAATGTGTTTGATTCTCAATACCACATATAAATAAATAAATAAATGTCCACTGACAACTAAAAAATAAAAAAAGAACTTGAATCTTTATGAGTCCCCATTCACTTCAGCAATAATCACATTCTTATTTTATCTACTATTCTACATATTAACATCTTATTTTTACCATTACTAATAACATGACAAGCATATTGAGTATTTTAAAGCAAATCTATCATTCCATCTGACTTACTATCACTGCAATATGTATTTTTAGCCTATAAGCACTTTCTACATAACCACCATCCCTTATCACATCTAAAAAAGTGTTCCAAATTGAATGGGGAAAAACTGAATGCATTTCCTCTACAGTTAGGAACAAGACAAGGATGTCCACGTTCACCACTCCTGTTCAAAGTAGTCCTTGAACTTGAGCCAGAGCATTTATACAAGAGGAGGAAATAAAGGTGATACAAAAAGAAAAGTAAGAAGTCAAATTTTCTTTGTTTGCAGATGATATGGTCCTATAGAGGGAGATCCTCAAAGATTCACTAGTAGACTTCTAGAAGTGATAAACAAATTTATCAAAGCAGCAGAATACAGAATCAACATACAAAAAAATTTTAAAAAAATCTGTGTATATACTAATAACATGTCAACTGAGAAAGAAACCAGGAAAATTCTATTCACAAGAACTTTTAAAAAAAGAAACCTTGGGAGAAAATCAAGCCAAAGTATGAGAAAACTTTACGAGAAAACTTACAAAATCCTAAAAAAGAAATTGAAGGAAACACCAGAGGATTGAAAGACCTCGCATTTTATACATAGGCAGAATTAATGCCATTAAAATGGTCATATTACCAAAAGATATCTAGAGATTCAATGCAATTCCTGTGTAAATACCAATGAAATTCTTCTCAGAACTAGAAAAAACAATCCTAAAATTTATATGGAAGAACAGAAACCCCAGGATAGCCAAAGCAATTATGAGCAAAAAAAAAAAAAAAAAAAAAATGAAGTAGGAGGCATCACAGTACCTGACTGCAAATTATATTACAGAGCTATAGTAACAAAACCAGCATGGTACTGGCACAAACACAGACTTACCCCAGTGGTACAAAAGTCAACTCAAAAAGCATCAAAGATCTAGGAATAAGACAAAGTGTTAAAAAAAAAACCATAAGAGAAACTCTCAAACTTATAGGAATGACAGCAACTTTCTCTATAGGACTCCTATAACTCAGGAAATAATACCAATAATTAATAAGTGGGATAGTATCAAATTGCATAGAAAAACAAACAATGGTACAAAAAGAGAACTTAAGGATGGGAGAAAATCTTTGCCAACTACTTTTCTGACAAAGAATTAATATACAGGATATGTAAAAAAACTCAAAACCCTCAACACTTCCAAAATCAGTAACTCATTCAATAAATGGGTAAATAAATAAAATTGACACTTTTAAAAAGAAAAAGTACAAATGGCCAATAACTATGTGCAAAATGTTCAACATTTATAGCCATCAGGAAAACACAAATCAAAACTATTCAAAGACTGTGTCTCACTCCAGTTAGAATGGAAATCATCAAGAACACAAATTAAATAAATGATGGTGAGAATGTTGGGGAAAAGGAACAGTAAGGTCTGGAACTATAGCTCAGTGGTAGAGTACTTGCCTTGTGAGTGTGAGGCTCTGGGTCTGACCCTCAGTACCACATAAAAAATAAATAAATTATTGTGTCCACCTATAACTAAAATATTTAAAAATGAATAACAATACACAAATGCAGATTGACACAAAGAAACACAATAGACAATTATAAGCATTCTATAAGTATATACTGAAGTCTTCAAGCAGTTTAATAAGCATTGAGTTAAGCGGAATGAGTCAGATTCAGAAAGTCAAGAGTCATATTTTTTATCTCATATGTGGAAGTTGCAAATAAAACAGGAAAAATAGGTAATTTCATGATAATAATGGGGAGAACAGTAGGGTAGATATGGGGAGGTAGGAGGGGGAGGACATGAGGAATTATGGGGATTAACATTGTTATGTGCATATACAAATATATAGATGAAATCCACTCGTCTGCATAATTATTATGTACCAACAAAATAATATTTTATTCTATAACAACTATGTATTCTTTTGTATGTAACATTGATTTACTGGAGAAATGACCATTTGTTATTAGAATTGACTGGCTTTGAATATATTAATTAATTATGGATATGTTTTTGCATCAACATACATAAATATTAGCATTTTATGGCTTTATTGTGTGACATTTTACAGTGAACCTCTTTAAAATATTGAAAATCCCAAGAGATCATGAAATAAAGTAAACACAAGGAAGAGTAAAATAATTCATCTACAATATACATATTTCTTATCTTCCCATGGGTCTTTTCCTAACACTTCTAGTCCATGTTACATCCTAATCTGTTTTTAAGATAATAAATATGGAAGAGTAAGAAAGAGAAAGAAAATGGGGGCTGTGGTAGGAGCTTCAGCCAAAGGCAGTTTGCTATTTTGTGCTTTTGACTTAAACTGAACTGAATTACTAGATCCTAACACTTGGGTTTTTTTCTACATCGATACCACTTTAAAACCAACATTCAGAAATTCTCTACTAATCACTTTGACCTTTATATGGGTAAAACAAAGAACTTATTTCTATATGCACACTGAGAAGTATCATGGTACTTAATATAAAGAAGCACATTAGGAATTATTTCACTCTTCAGCTAAGATTCTAAATTATTAAACATGTATGTGCCTTTATTATTCAATTGTTCTATTAAAAATATACAGTTCTCTTCTGGCCCTTGTGACCTTGGGATTAATTATTGAGTGTCAATCACTAGGCATCAACCTCAATATTTTCTCCATATAAATATCCATTTGGCCTTGCCCTATTTATTTAAAAAGCTATCTTTTCTACAATAAGAGAGATAAACAGGGAGCCTACATCCTGGGAACAAATCTTTACTCCACACACTTCAGATAGAGCCCTAATAACCAGAATATACAAAGAACTCAAAAAATTAGACAATAAGATAACAAATAACCCAATCAATAAATGGGCCAAGGACCTGAACAGACACTTCTCAGAGGAGGACATACAATCAATCAATAAATACATGAAAAAATGCTCACCATCGCTAGCAGTCAGAGAAATGCAAATCAAAACCACCCTAAGATACCATCTTTGATATGCAGCCATTAGGAAGTCAAACAACAATAAGTGCTGGAGAGGATGCGGGGAAAAGGGCACTCTTGTTCATTGCTGGTGGGACTGCAAACTGGTGCAGCCAATTTGGAAAGCAGTATGGAGATTTCTTGGAAAGCTGGGAATGGAACCACCATTTGACCCAGCTATTCCCCTTCTCGGTCTATTCCCTAAAGACCTAATAAGAGCATGCTACAGGGACACTGCTGCATCGATGTTCATAGCAGCTCAATTCACGATAGCAAGACTGTGGAATCAGAGTAGATGCCCTTCAATAGATGAATGGATAAAAAAAATGTGGCATTTATACACTATGGAGTATTACTCTGCATTAAAAAATGACAAAATCATAGAATTTGGAGGGAAATGGATGGCATTAGAGCAGATTATGCTAAGTGAAGCTAGTCAATCTTTAAAAAACAAATACCAAATGACTCCTTTGATATAAGGGGAGTCAACAAGGACATGGTAGGGATGAAGAGCTTGAGAAGAAGATTTACATTAAACAGGGATGAGAGGTGGGAGGGAAAGGGAGTGAGAAGGGGAATCGCATGGAAATGGAAGGCGATCCCCAGGGTTATACAAAATGACATATAAGAGGAAAGGAGGCGTAAGACAAGATAATACAAATGGAAGTAATGATTTACAGTAGAAGGGGTAGAGAGAGAAAAGGGGAGGGGAGAGGAGGGGGGATAATAGAAAATAGGACAGACAGCAGAATACATCAGACACTAGAAAGGCAATATGTCAATCAATGGAAGGGTAACTGATGTGATTCAGCAATCTGTATACAGGGTAAAATTGGGAGTTCATAACCCGCTTGAACCAAACCATGTAATATGATGTATTAAGAACTATGTAATATTTTGAAAGACCAATAATAAAAAAAGAAACCAGATAAAAAAAATAAAAAATAAAAAATAAAAAAATAAAAAGCTATCTTTTCTATACTACCACCTTTATCATAAGTCAATTTTACATAAAAGAATAAATCTGTTTATTGATTTCCTATTGTAGTTAATCTCTTTTAAAACTATACTGGCAATATAACACTTAGAGTTACTGTAGATTTAAACTGTTGCTATTGAGTAGAGTAAGTTTTCACATCTTGTTGGTGGCATTCCAGAATGGGTTGACTACTCTTGACTTTCATCTGATTAGACCCCCATAAAAGTATCCATTGTAGTCTACCTTAAAATTAGATTTGAAGCTGTAGCTTACACATTATAGGAGGGCAGGAGAAGTTTCAGGGCACCTCCATTATCTTGAGCCCTCTAATGCAAAGAAAAAATAAATATTAAAAGATATATATTAGATTAATTGAAATATGTTGAATATTTCCAACTATTAGGATCACTAGATTTCCTGGTCATTTTTTAGACCAGTGGATAGTTATTTCTAGAATACATCTGTATTACAGCCCCTTGGTGTACTCAAATGTTTTTTTTTTATTTTATCAATGCAAATAAAATATGAATTAATAATTTAAAAATATAAACAGTTAAGATTGGCAAATATTTAAAACCTGATAAAGCCTGCGAGTGCCATCTAAATGAAGTATGCTAACAGATTGTGAGTCCTGACCATAGCATAATATACTTTTACCCTGCCACTTTCATAAGATAAACATATAAATGCAAAAATACTATTCTTCAGGCTGGGGTTGTGGCTCAGTGGTAGAGTACTTGCCTAGCATGTTCGAGATGCTGGGTTCAATCCTCAGCATCACATTAAAATAAAATAAAGGAATTGTGTCCAACTACAACTAAAAGTATTTTTAAAATAGTATCCTTCTTTGTACAGATGATAACTTCAATTACATAATTTTAATATGGCTTATACTAGTTCATATAAATAACTAGATCTAAACACTGCTTTCTTGAAAGTTTTGAGTATATAATCCCTTGCACCATGGCATTTAATAGGTGTATTTACAATGATAAGGATAATTTCATTTTATGGACCAATTTGAAAAAGTCAAGCAAAAATTTGTGTCCATTTATAATGGAAGGCAGTGATTTTTGATTAAGTGATCTTTTATGTTTTATTCAGCCCTAGGGCTAAATAATAATTGATTAATTTATTTAAAGGATTCATATTAAACTGCTTGAAGTCTTTAGTATATACTTATAAAAATGTGTATAGTTGGCTATTTTGTTTCTTTATCAATCACTTTTGTATATATAATTTTTGCTAATTATTTATAGCGATAATTTCCCTTTTGAATCCAAGGTATACAAAATGTATGAAAACATCCTTGATCCCATTGCTCTAGCCAAGGTGCTGAAGTCAACCTGGGAAATTGTATTCCAACTCTCAAGCAGCCTAAGAAAGTTCTGATTGCTGTTCAATGTATTTCTAATCACATACCAACGAAGTATATATCAAAGTGCTAAAAATTATCTCAACATCCCCCACAGTCCCCAAAGTAGAAAACTAAAGTCAAAATTACAGCATACAATAAAAAATTAAACTTTATCATGGCCTGTTTAAAATGCTGCCTATCTGTAAAACAAGTAAACTTAAAGAATATACTTAGTAGAACAAACATAAAGCAACCATATACACATAACATAAATTATAGTATTTTAGAATATGATTTATAATTACACCAAGAGTAACATCAGCTAGATGGCAGAGTAGGAAGACATAGGCCCCATCTCTCCCACAACCCCACAATGTTCAACTCATAATTATCCACAGACTATACTTTGAAAATACCTAGAAACATGATAGGAATAACTGATTGAAGTCTGAATTAGGAGGGTAAAAGGAATAGTCTCACTCTGATCACACCACCCTCTTCTCCTTCCCAATTTAGTATAGTACCAGATGGAGGGGATTTCCAAGTGGGCACGGTTCATATAGAGGGGAAAGAGTACCACAAGCAGGCATCTTCTTTTCTAGATTTATGAAATGCTTCCTGAAAAGCATGCTGTAATCTCACTTCACAGAAGACACTAGGAAAATAGAATGGTGTGACTGCATAGAATTCAGGTAAAAGCAAAGAAAGTGGCTAGCATATAGATTGTGTACTTGCTAGACGTGACAATCAGGAATAACAGGAAACAACATAGAACATTTGCAAAGTTGAGTGGTCATCTTTAAAAGCATGGTGTGAAGCTCACTCTAGCTTGAACCATTAGACTGCCAGCCTCCCTAGTCAGCCCACCCAAACACCTCACTTGGCCCCATTCACCTTTGTTGATTTCAGAGAAGCAAAGTGGCTTTAATGGCAAGATTTCTAAGGCAAGCTCAACTCAGCCATAAACCCATTCTCTGTCTCCACTTAGGACATTTTCAATTACACATTTCTAAGTAACACAGCTATCAGTACCACTTGTCTAGAACAGTGACTCCACTGCATACCTGTTCAACTGCAGATTCCAAATCCATGGATTACCCAGTTATGGAATTCATTTTGTTGCAATCCTGAACAAAATTCATAGCAGTGTCTAGCTTACAGCTCCACCTGATAATACAGTTTCACTAAGGTTCTCACTTAGAGAACTCAGGAGAGCCCAGCTGGTAGATCCATCATACATCATAACAAATCAATAGCCCAATCAACTAGAGAACTCCCAACAGGCTCTTCCTGCCTGAGTAATCACCAGCTGTCTATACTTAATTGTATTATGCTCTCTTTCTGCCTAAAAACACTCATAAAAGCCAGAAGACAGAACTTGTCCTCAAATGCAGATAATGCAAAACTCAAAGATTGTAAATAATCAGAGAACCATGATATTTCTCAAAGAAACAATAAAAGCTCTAATAATAAAACACAAAGAAAACGCTGCCTATAAAATTACAAAACATTCAGAGCAATGCTCATAGGCAAGTTAACCAAACTATAAAAAACATGGATAGAAAACTTAATGAGATTTAGAAGATAATACACAAAAGTGAAATGATAGAGGAAAAATAGAAGCAATAAAAAAACAACACATAGAAATCCTAGAGACGAAGAATACAATGATTGGCTAAAAATTCAATAAAAAGCTTCTACATCAAAGTCACTCACCAGAGGAAAAAAATAAGAGAACTAGAGCACAAATCATTTGAATTATCCAGCCAGTGGAGCAAAATGAATGAAGAATGACAGTCTATAGCCATTATTGAAGACTATCAGTTTTGATGTGAGGTATACCCCAGAAGTTCACATGTGAGATGGTGTAACAAGAGAAGAAATATTTGGGTTGTAAGAGTCTTAACTCAATAAGTCATTTAATCCTCTGATAGGGATTAACTGAGTGGAAACTGACGTGGTAGGATGTGGCTGGAGGATGTGAGAATTGGGGCATGGCTTTGTGTATATACTTGTATTTGGTGAGTGGAGTCCCTCTCTGCTTCTTGATAGTGATGTGAGCTGCTTCCCACTGCCACACTTTTCTGCCATGATCTTCTCCATCACCTCAAGTCCCAAGGAATGAAGCAGGGTTTCTATGGACTAATACCTGTAAAACCATGAAATCTAAAATAAACTTTTCTTCCCTAAAATTGTTCTGGTCAGATCCTTTAGTCAAGGCAATGAAAAAGCTGATGAAACAATCAGGAAGTCAAATATTTGTGTAATATGAATTGTAGAGAGAAGAATGAGAAAAAGGGCAAAAAAAGCAGCTGGGTGCAGTGGCATATACCTGTGATCCCAGCAAAGGGGTGGCTGAGGCAGGAGAATTGCAAGTTCAAAGCCAGCTTCAGCAGATTAGTGAGGCACTTAGCAACTCAGCAAGACCCTGTCTCTAAATTTGAAAATATAAAATAGGGCTGGGAATGTGGCTCAGTGATTAACTGGCCCTGGGTTCAATCCCTGGTATGGGAAAAAAAGGATGGGGGGTAAAAAAGCATATTTTTTAAATAATAGCTGAAAATTTCCCTACGTCAGTGATAGATGCTAACACATAGGAACAGGAAGCACAGAAATCCACAATCAAATTAAACTAAAAGAGAAGTCCACCTAGACATATAATACACTATTAAACTCAAAGACAAATATGAAAGCTGTCAGAGATAAGAAAAATATTATATGTGAAGGAGAGCCAACATGACATCAATGCAGCTAATGACAGAATTCAAAGTGATGAAAGAAAAAACAGACTATTTAATTCATAATATCTTTCCTGTAGAAATGAGAGATTTACCCAGATAAACAAAAACTAAGAAACTTCATCATTACCAGATCTATTTTTCAAGAAATGCTACAAAGAATCCTCCAAGTTGAAAGACAAGTATAATAGTGAATAACATGAAAACACTTGAAAGTATAATGGTAAAAGTAAGTACAAAATTTAATTTAGAATTCTCTAATACTGTAAACGTGATGTGCAATCATTTATATGTAATATGAAAGCTAAAAGGCAAAATTATTATAAACAATAATAGTTATAATAATACATTGCCAGATATGCAATAGATAAATATGTGAATTACACTACTAAAATTTCAAAATGTAAGAGGAAATATGAGGTTAATATATAGTCTTATATTTTCCTCTTATTATTACAAAAAACTCAAGTTGTTATTAGTATAAAATAACCTGATATAAGACTGTTTTGGTAAAATTTATGGTAACCACAAAGAAAAACACTTACAAAAGACACACCAAAGGTGAAAAAACAAGGAATAAAACATATAACTAGAGAAAATCACTTAACTACAAGGGAAGATAATAATAGAGGAAGAAAGGAATAAAGTCTCTACAAATAAATTAGGAAACAGCAAAATAAGTAATAAATTATGATCTATCAATAACCATCCTAAATATAAATGGATTAAGTTATCTAACTAAAAGACAGTGTGGCTTAGTGGGTTTGGAAAAAAAAAGACTCAACTCTCTGTTGTCTGGAAGACTCCCTTCACCCATAAGGATAAATATACTCTGAAAGTGAAGAGATGGAAAAAATATTCCATGCAAATGGGAACCACAATAAAACAGGGAAAGTGGCACTTATATCAGATAAAATAGATTTTAAATTATAAGACATAAAATGAGAAAAAGAAGCCCACAGCATCATGGTAAAAAAGGATTAATTCAGTAAGAATACATAACAATCACAACTATATATGCACTAAACATGGGAGCACCTAAGTACAAAGCAGATATTAATAGATCTAAAGAGAGAAATTTACAGCAATATAATACTAGTAGGGAAGTTGAATACCTCACTTACAACAATGGAATGATCATCCAGAGACAATCATCAGAAAATATTGTTAGAATAACTATGCTATCCAAAATAATCTATGGATTCAACATTGCTTATCAAAATACCTATTGCATACTTCAGAGAAATAGAAAAAAAAATCTTAAAATTTGTAGGGCCTCACAAGAAACCAAAACAAAACACAAATACAACTAGCCTAAGAAGTTTTGACTAAAATAACAGAGCACTGGAGACATCACACTACCTGAACTCAAAATATAACACAAACCTATGATACGCAAATCGTTAGGGTCTTGGTATAAAAACAAACATGTACCAATGGAATGGAATAGAAGATTACAACCAATTGATATTCAACAAAAGTGTCAGGAGCACACAATGTCCAAAGTATTTTTTTTTCCATAAAAGGTGCTAGATATACCCATGCAGAAAAAAAGAAGTTAGGTCCCTGTCTCTCTCCACATACAAATTCTTCAGAGTATGATCTGAAATGATAACACTTACAGGGAAAGGCTACAGAATGTTGGTCTGCGTAAGGGTATTTTTTTGAATAAGATCCTATATGCACAGAAAGCAAAAACAAATGTGCTAATATCATTTTCTAAAGTAAACTTCTGCAAAGCAAAGGAAACAATTGACAGTAAGAAAAGACAACGTAGAGAATGTAGAAAATATTTGGAAGCTTCGTATCTGAAAAGGAGTTAAGAAAATGAAATAACTCAATACACCCCCAAATAAGTAATCAAATCAAAGTGAATAAAAGATACAAATAGACAATTCTCACTAAAAACACATAAGTAGCCTATATATATTAATATATAAATATATTTACATATATTTATATAAATGAATTTTTTACATCATTAATCAGGAAATGTAAATCCAAACCACAAAAATATATTTCTTTATCTCAATTAAAGTGGCTATTATCAAAAGACACATAGATGTTGTAAGATGTGGCATGGAAGAGGGGTAAGAGACACTGTCAATGGGAATGTAAGTTATTATATCTCTTATAAAAAATATTATGGAGGTTCCTCTGAAAATTGAAAATAGATCTACCATATAGTCCAGCAAGCTCATTACTGGGTACATATCCAAAGGAAATTAAACCACTACATCAAAGAGACATCTGCACTCTTGTGTTATTTGCAGCACTATTAAAATAGCAAAGTTATTGAATCAACCAAATTGTCAATTTATGTATGAAACAATAAAGTAAACATGGTATATATCTACAATGGAATATTGTTCAGTTGGAAAAACAGAAATCCTGACACTTTCAGCAACATGGATAACCTGGAGATTATTATCTTAAGTGAAATTAGGCACAGAAAGACAAATACCATGTGATCTAACTTATAAGAAATTTAAAAAAGTAAATGTCAACTTAGAGAAGGAAAAGTGGAGGAAGATGGCGGCTGGGAATGAGTGAGCCACTCTGTGCTCCGCGTCACCGCCGCCGCAGCTTATGTTGCTGCTTCTTAAAAGAAGAAGTAAAGATCATCAAAGGACATCTGTCGACAAGGATTCAGCACCGTGTCAAGAAAAGGGCCTAGATGGAGTGAATCCGCCACGACTTCAGCTCGAGCAGTAAGGCTGCAGCCCCCGAGCTGCCGGGCTCCCTGGGCCCCTTCTCACTCCCCTCTCCGCCTCTCCGCTTCGCTTCTCCCCCGCCATCTCTCCTCCCACGCTCACTCCCTAAATCTAGATCTCAATCTCTTTCCCCCACCCCACCCGCTCTCTCGCGTGCCCAGTACCCAGCCCGCGCGGGCCCCGAGGCGCTGCCTCCCCTCCCCCAGCCCGCACCCCCTCCACGGGGGTCCCGAAGGCCACAGCTTTGCCGCTGCCGCCGCCACCGCTGTAGCCACCGCCGCTGCCGCCAAAGCTTTCCGCGGAGCACCTTAGAACAGACTCTTAACCGAGTAAAATGGAACAGCTGATAAGATGAGTGACAATTTAAAATCTAAATGATCCAACATGGCGGCGGACGCGGAGAGATCAAGTCTCTAACCCCTTCAGCTGCACGGGCATAGGGAGAAGTAAACTGTCAAAATACTGTTCGCTCAGGACCACTAGGCACGGTTGAGCTGAAGTGGACCCTGGGCGAACGGTCTAGCCTTCTCAGAACACACCGAGCCCGAATTGGCTGCATTCTAGCTCAGGTTCGCCTGCTTCATGGACTCAACACTAATGATCCCACTGAAATAACTAGTCGGCCCGCCTGAACTCAAAGAGGTAAAAGCCAACTAAGCACCACAGCCAGACCCAGGGAATCAGGAGTGACGCAGGACTAGCGGCGCAGAACTCCCAGCTATCCCTATCACCAGTGCTGACAACAGGTCCCTTGCACCAGCTATCAGGGGAGTTGCTGCTACCTGAGGGCAAACAAATTCGCTGGGGGCCCTAAGCCCCAAGCCCTACAAACTTAGGGTCTGAGGGAGGCAAACAGAAAGGGTATGCCCAGGCACCCATGAAAACAGGGCTCCCAGGAGCAGCAGACCTGGCGTGTAGTCAGTATTGTGGTGAGTGTCACAGGTGAGCGGGGCCTGGCTTGAGGAACCACAAGAGAAGGCCCTAGGCACTCAGGATTAGAGACCCACACAGTCTGGGAAGAAGAGCTGAGGCACAGTGATTGGTTCCCACCTATCAAGAAGAGAAGCCTGGCCCAGTGGGCATAGCTCCACCAACTGGATGAGAAGTTAATCGAGCTATATGACTGCATTTATTATTATTATTTTTTTTTAATGATTATTATTAGTATTTTTTTTTATTTTCACTTTTTGTTGTTGATGCAGTTGTTGTTCTTTAACGTTCCTATTAATGGTTTCAATTTTTTTAAATTCTTTTTATTTTATTAGTATTACTATTATTTTTTAAACTTTAATTTCCATTTTTTTACTATCATTATAAAATTTTTTCTTTTTTTTTCTTTTTTTTTGTTGGTTTTAAATTTTTTTTTTTCGTTTCTTCTTTCTTTCTTTTCACTTTTTTTTTTCTTTTGTCTTCTCACTTCTTTCAATTTTCCTATTCCACCTTCCTTGAATTCTACCTGCCTACACTTATTCTCTTTAGTGACTTCTTCCCTCCCCTTCTAATATCTCTCCTCCCCAGCAGCACACTAATTGGAGGAGGATCACAGCCACTACCTGCCATGAAAGGGTGATTTTTCAACTATACAAGAGCAATATAATTAAATAGAAGGGGAAAATATCAAAGACACAACAATTTCACCAAGCAGAAAGAAACGCCAGCAGTATGAAACTACAAGGAAAGAAAGGACCACAGGCAATGCAGGTCAACTCAACTTTAGAAGAGGTAATAGCTGCAACAGATGGAATGTCAGATAGAGAGCACAGGACATACATGCTTCAGATGATCTGGAGTCTCAAGGAAGACATGAGACAGCAAAATCAGACAATGAAAGATCATATTGACAAGCAAATCCAGGAAATAAAAGATCAATTTCACAGGGAGATAGAGGTAATAAAAAACAAACAAATAGAAATACTAGAGATGCAGGAATCAATAAACCAACTTAAAAACTCAATTGAGAATACTACCAGCAGAGTTGATCACTTAGAAGATAGAACATCAGACAATGAAGACAGAATATTTCAACTTGAAAAGAACATAGATAGCTCAGCAAGTCTACTAAGAAACCATGAGCAGAACATTCAAGAGCTATGGGATAATATCAAAAGACCAAACTTAAGAGTCATTGGGATACAGGAAGGCACAGAGCTCCAATCCAAAGGATTAAGCAATCTATTCAGTGAAATAATACAAGAAAACTTCCCAGACTTGAAGAATGAGACAGAATCCCAAATCCTAGAAGCCTACAGGACGCCGAATGTGCAAAATCATAAGAGATCCACACCTAGACACATTATAATGAAGATGTCCAACATACAGAATAAGGAGAGAATTTTAAAAGCTACAAGGGAAAGGAAGCAGATTACATTTAGGGGTAAACCAATCAGGATAACAGCTGATCTCTCAACACAGACTCTAAAAGCTAGAAGATCCTGGAATAACATATTTCAAACGCTTAAAGAAAATGGATTCCAACCAAGAATCGTGTATCCGGCGAAATTAAGCTTCAGATTAGAAGATGAAATGAAAACCTTCCACAATAAACAAAAGTTAAAAGAATTCGCAGCTAGAAAACCATCTCTTCAAAAAATCCTTGGCAAAACATTACAGGAAGACGAAATGGAAAATAACATTGATAACCAACAATGGGAGGTAGGACAGTAAAGGGGGGAAAGTAGTCAAAGAGGATAACAAATCAGGTATAGTAACATCAATAAACAAATATGGATAGAACAACAAACCATATCTCAATAATAACCCTAAATGTTAATGGCTTAAACTCACCAATTAAGAGACACAGGCTAGTAGAATGGATCACAAAACAAGACCCAACAATATGCTGTCTACAGGAGACGCATTTGATAGGAAAAGATGTACATAGACTGAAGGTGAAAGGTTGGGAAAAATCATATCACTCATATGGACCACGGAAACAAGCAGGAGTGTCCATACTCATATCTAATAAAATAGATTTCAAGCCAAAGCTAATCAAAAGGGATAAAGAAGGACACTTCATACTGCTCAAGGGAACCATACACCAACAAGACATAACAATCATAAATATATATGCCCCAAATAATGGTGCAGCTGTGTTCATCAAGCAAACTCTTCTCAAGTTCAAGAGTCTAATAGACCACCATACAATAATCATGGGAGACTTCAACACACCTCTCTCACCACTGGACAGATCTTCCAAACAAAAGTTAAATAAGGAAACTATAGAACTCAATAACACAATTAACAACCTAGACTTAATTGACATATATAGACTATACCACCCAACATCAAGTTGCTACACTTTTTTCTCAGCAGCACATGGAACCTTCTCAAAAATAGACCATATACTATGTCACAGGGCAACTCTTAGACAATACAAAGAGGTAGAGATAATACCATGCATCTTGTCTGATCATAATGGAATGAAACTGAAAATCAATGATAAAAGAAGAAAGGAAAAATCAAGCATCACCTGGAGAATGAACAATAGGTTGCTGAGTGATCAATGGGTTTTAGAAGACATCAAGGAGGAAATTAAAAAATTCCTAGAGTTAAATGAAAACACAGACACAACATATCGGAATCTATGGGACACATTGAAAGCAGTTCTAAGAGGAAAATTCATTGCTTGGAGTTCATTCCTCAAAAAAAGAAAAAAACAACAAATAAATGATCTCATACTTCATCTCAAAATCCTAGAAAAAGAAGAGCAAAACAACAGCAAAAGAAGTAGAAGGCAAGAAATAATTAAAATCAGAGCTGAAATTAATGAAATTGAAACAAAAGAAACAATTGAAAAAATTGACAAAACTAAAAGCTGGTTCTTTGAAAAAATGAATAAAATTGACAGACCCTTAGCCATGCTAACGAAGAGAAGAAGAGAGAGAACCCAAATTACTAGCATACGGGATGATAAAGGCAATATCACAACAGACACTTCAGAAATACAGAAGATAATAAGAAAGTACTTTGAATCCTTATACTCCAATAAAATAGAAGATAGTGAAGGCATAGATAAATTCCTTGAGTCTTATGATCTGCCCAGATTGAGCCAGGAGGATATAGACAACCTAAACAGACCAATAACAATAGAGGAAATAGAAGAAACCATCAAAAGACTACCAACTAAGAAAAGCCCAGGATCGGATGGGTATACAGCAGAGTTTTACAAAACCTTTAAAGAGGAACTAACACCAATACTTTTCAAGCTATTTCAGGAAATAGAAAAAGAGGGAGAACTTCCAAATTCATTCTACGAGGCCAACATCACCCTGATTCCGAAACCAGACAAAGACACTTCAAAGAAAGAAAACTACAGACCAATATCTCTAATGAACCTTGATGCAAAAATCCTCAATAAAATTCTGGCGAATCGGATTCAAATACATATCAAAAAAATTATACACCATGATCAAGTAGGATTCATCCCTGGTATGCAAGGTTGGTTCAATATACGGAAATCAATAAATGTTATCCACCACATCAATAGACTTAAAAACAAGAACCATATGATCATCTCGATAGATGCAGAAAAAGCTTTCGACAAAGTACAGCATCCCTTTATGTTCAAAACGCTAGAAAAATTAGGGATAACTGGATCATACCTCAACATTGTAAAAGCAATCTATGATAAGCCACAGGCCAGCATCATTCTGAATGGAGAAAAATTGAAGGCATTCCCTCTAAGATCTGGTACAAGACAGGGATGCCCTCTCTCACCACTGCTGTTCAACATAGTCCTCGAAACACTGGCCAGAGCAATTAGGCAGACGAAAGAAATTAAAGGCATAAAAATAGGAAAAGAAGAACTTAAATTATCACTATTTGCAGATGATATGATTCTATACCTAGCAGACCCAAAAGGGTCCACAAAGAAGCTATTAGAGCTAATAAATGAATTCAGCAGAGTGGCAGGATATAAGATCAACACGCATAAATCAAAGGCATTCCTGTATATGAGCGACAAATCCTCTGAAATGGAAATGAGGACAACTACTCCATTCACAATATCCCCCCAAAAAATAAAATACTTGGGAATCAACCTAACAAAAGAGGTGAAAGATTTATACAATGAAAATTACAGAACCCTAAAGAAAGACATAGAAGAAGACCTTAGAAGATGGAAAAATTTACCCTGCTCATGGATAGGCAGAACTAACATCATCAAAATGGCGATATTACCAAAAGTCCTATATAAGTTCAATGCAATGCCAATCAAAATCCCAACAGCATATCTTATAGAAATCGATGAAAGAATCATGAAATTTATATGGAATAATAAAAGACCCAGAATAGCAAAAACAATACTAAGCAGGAAGTGTGAATCAGGCGGTATAGCGATACCAGACTTCAAACTATACTACAGAGCAATAGTAACAAAAACAGCATGGTACTGGTACCAAAACAGGCAGGTGGACCAATGGTACAGAATAGAGGACACAGTAACCAAACCACAAAACTACAACTATCTTATTTTTGATAAAGGGGCTAAAAGCATGCAATGGAGGAAGGATAGCATCTTCAACAAATGGTGCTGGGAAAACTGGAAATCCATTTGCACCAAAATGAATCTGAATCCCTATCTCTCGCCGTGCACAAAAGTTAACTCAAAATGGATCAAGGAGCTTGATATTAAATCAGAGACATGGCATCTGATAGAAGAAAAAGTTGGTTATGATCTACACGCTGTGGGATCGGGCTCCAAATTCCTCAATAGGACACCCATAGCGCTAGAGTTAACAACTAGAATCAACAAATGGGACTTACTCAAACTAAAAAGTTTTTTCTCAGCAAAAGAAACAATAAGAGAGATAAACAGGGAGCCTACATCCTGGGAACAAATCTTTACTCCACACACTTCAGATAGAGCCCTAATAACCAGAATATACAAAGAACTCAAAAAATTAGACAATAAGATAACAAATAACCCAATCAATAAATGGGCCAAGGACCTGAACAGACACTTCTCAGAGGAGGACATACAATCAATCAACACGTACATGAAAAAATGCTCACCATCGCTAGCAGTCAGAGAAATGCAAATCAAAACTACCCTAAGATACCATCTCACTCCAGTAAGACTGGCAGCCATTAGGAAGTCAAACAACAATAAGTGCTGGAGAGGATGCGGGGAAAAGGGCACTCTTGTTCATTGCTGGTGGGACTGCAAATTGGTGCAGCCAATTTGGAAAGCAGTATGGAGATTTCTCGGAAAGCTGGGAATGGAACCACCATTTGACCCAGCTATTCCCCTTCTCGGTCTATTCCCTAAAGCCCTAACAAGAGCATGCTACAGGGACACTGCTACATCGATGTTCATAGCAGCTCAATTCACGATAGCAAGACTGTGGAACCAGCCTAGGTGCCCTTCAATAGATGAATGGATAAAAAAAATGTGGCATTTATATACTATGGAGTATTATTCTGCATTAAAAAATGACAAAATCATAGAATTTGGAGGGAAATGGATGGCATTAGAGCAGATTATGCTAAGTGAAGCTAGTCAATCTTTAAAAAACAAATACCAAATGACTCCTTTGATATAAGGGGAGTAAACAAGGACAGGGTAGGGACGAAGAGCTTGAGAAGAAGATTTACATTAAACAGGGATGAGAGGTGGGAGGGAAAGGGAGTGAGAAGGGAAATTGCATGGAAGTGGAAGGCGATCCTCAGGGATATACAAAATGTCATACAAGAGGAAAGGAGGGGTAAGACAAGATAATACAAATGGAAGAAATGATTTACAGTAGAAGGGGTAGAGAGAGAAAAGGGGAGGGGAGAGGAGGGGAGGGGAGGGGAGGGGGGATAGTAGAGAGTAGGACAGACATCAGAATACATCAGACACTAGAAAGGCAATATGTCAATCAATGGAAGGGAAACTGATGTGATACAGCAATTTGTATACAGGGTAAAAGGGGGAGTTCATAATCCACGTGAATCAAACCGTGTAATATGATGTATTAAGAACTATGTAATGTTATGAACGACCAATAAAAAAAAAAAGAAAAAAAAAAAGTAAATGTCATATAAGCACAGTGTAAAGGAGTGGTAGCTCGAGGTTAGGATGGGGAGGAATGTCAATATACACTAAGGCAGGAGGAATAAGTTTTTGTGTTTTATTTCACAGTGGCTGGCTATTGTTAAAAATATTATATTAAATATTTTGAATTTGATCTATTTAATATTGAATATTTCAAAACAACTAGAAAAGAAAATTTTGAATGTTCTTACTTCAAATAAATGATAAATGTGTGAGGTGATAGAGGTGCTAAATACCTTTACTGTTACACAATTTATACATGTGTTGAAACTTTGCATGGTACCCCATTAGTACTTACAAGGATCATGTAACAATTTAAAACTTGCTAAACAATTTAGAATGACTCTAAAATTAATGTCTTTATTAAAACCATTTATGAAACTGTATTGTGATGCATTTTCTCACTATTGTGAGAAATTGTCCATTCAATTTAAGAATTGTATATGGTAGGAGGCAAGGATCCTCTTCTGTGCCAATGTCTTTGTTCTACCTGGAATCCACCTGTTTTTAACTTCTGTCCTTAATATCTCTCCCCCATTATATATATGGTTGCCATCTAATTGCTTTAATTTGATACACATCTCTTAAATTAAACAAATTAGTTGTGTAGCTGATCATTCATCTATTATGTTGTCAGCATCCACTTGTACCTCATCATTGAGAGGGAAAAGGGAAAACAACAAGCATGGGGGATTAGAAAACAACTAATCTGAATAATCTGCATGTTATAAAATGATGCCATACAGAATAGAATCAAAAACATAGGCGTGGAAGTTAAATGTAAAATGAAATTATTTTTATAATGTGAGTAAAGTTATTAGAAAAATATGTGGATTAAGGGAATAATATCTGTGAAATAATGTTAAAATTTTGAATAATAGAATCTGTCAGAGCAGTTGAGAGGAAAGGGAATTGTGAGAGTGAAATAGTGCAGGAAAAAATTGAGGTTGCATGAAGAAATGGCAAGTAATCTAGAATGTTAGGTGATAATCTAGTAGAGAGTACCTTGTATTCATTCAGAAAAATTTACTGGGTTTAAACTTGTTCTTTATAAAATAGGAGTGTGTGCTGCTTCTGAGCAAGAAAATTACATAATTATGTTTAGAAAGATAAAGATGGCAATAAAAATGTAGGAGTAATGAGAAGGAAGCAGAATTGAGTTTTGTGAATATGCTTGCACTGGAAGTAATAGAGAGCAAAGTTAGAAAGAGCAGCAATGTCTTGTTGACAGCCATTCTAATATGCTATAATTACTGTGAAGAAAATATTTGAATGTTAACTCATTATTTTTACATAAATTTGAAAAATGTTTATCTATAATAGTAGCAATCAAAAAGTTGTCCATTCAACAAATAAAATATTAATTACTCAATACAGAAAGGTCAATATTCTCGGTTTAGGAAATAAGTAAGTCCTCATTTTCAAGGATTTATATCTTAGCTTGGGACACACACACGTGAATAGGTAACTTAGATCTCATAATACAATGGAAGGGATATAAACCACATTAAGAGGACTCAGCAATGTGATGTAGAGGAGAGGGCACTGCAATGTGAGTCTGCAGGTGTGAATTCTGATATTGGTTGTCATGTCCTGTCCATGTGACCTTGTGTACTGAATCAGATTCTTTAGAAAACAGATATTGATCCAAAGACTTGCATGCAGGAAATTTTCACATACCTAAGGAATTATGAGTAAGTTTAGAAAACAGAAAAATAGAATGATGATAGGGTCCAAATAAGGCCCTTAAGACCCAGTCCCCTGGGGAGCTTTGAAATTGAGACAGCTCTTTGGAACTGAGGCAACTGAACAGTATTTAGACCTTGGCCTTGAAAGTGCGGTTAACCTTGAGTGGTATATTTCCCTTCAGCAGAACTCAATTTCTTGAAAGAAACTCAGCATCCTATAATAGTCACATCAGAGAGAATTAATATCTGAAATTTATTCTGAAAGAGGTTCTGAGTGGTACAAGACTCAAAATATCTCCAACAATGTACTCCTTGCCCTTCTTAGATTCACTTGCTTCACTAGTATATCCATCCCATCTCCTACAGAATTCTAGCTGATGTTTGGTCTTTATTCCTTTGTTACAAGAAAAATTTTAATGTGACAAACTCTAATTTTCCAACTGCAGTACATCTTGAGCCTACAATCAATACTAAGTTTGTCTCTTTTCTATCATTCTTTCCAGATGTGCTTCTAAAGCACCTCTGCTATGTAGGTAGCTGACATAGTAGTGACCCAGGTAGTAACCCTGATGCAGCCTGAGACCCCAGCCACCATGGTCTTTAAATGCTGTGGTTAATGTCTATTTATCATCCAACTAGGCAAGAGAGTACTAGGAATTACATCAGTAGATCAAACAGATGCTGATCATTTCCTCCTTACCACTGTTGTGTAATAATAGCTCATTCTCCTCCTGCTGCTGGGGATTAACTATTCACACACATAGTGACCATTCTTCTTATCTGCTGGTCTCTTGTCATAAGGAGCCTAAATGAATTTGTGGTAACCATAGCTCAAAATTCTGTAGGACTCTTTCTATGTTTCTGGTGGGGGTGGATCTTCTCTCGAATAGGACAACTAAAGACTAAAGCATAAGTTCCTCCAAGTGAGAATTTAGGGTAAGGGTAAGCGAGGTCACTGATATCTCCCATCTTTGATTTGGGAAAAGAATATTCTATCATATTAGGGCCTATGACACAATTCATTGATTTAGGGTATAACTACAACCTGGAGAATAGCTTAATACTTAGCATCTACATGTTGATGCCTAATATGCATCTGCTCTAAAGTTGTCATATGCTGGGTGGGACGATGTATGATGATGGGTCATGAAGCCCATTTTCATACCTTTTGAAGGGAATTTTTATTTTTCAGTTTTTTAGGCAATGAAATGCCTATATGAAATGCTGTAAACTCTTAAGCCAAGACCTATACTTTAAATAAATATCTAGCTCAGTCAAAATTAATGATTTCTCCCTTCTGTAGCCTTTAGTATTTGGAGAACAGGTACTGAAGATTGCATCCAGGGACACTGTACCATTGAGCTATACCACCAGTCCTTTTTAATTTTTGAGACAGGGTCTCACTATGTTGCCCAGGCTGGCCTCAAACTTGCAATCCTCCTACCTCAGCCTCCCAATTCACTAGGATTACAGATGTGATCCATAGTGCCCTGCTCAATGTAACTTCTTGAAATAAAACTGATTGTTCTGATTTTTCTCCTTGAAGGATTGTGTAGGGACTCTCTGTTTAATCTCTGTGGATATTGGGCAAACTCCAAACATTTAGGTAGTTGAAGCTCATGTTGGTGGGTCTATGCAAATATAACTTCCATTTCCATCATTAAAGTTACTCCATTTTTGAGTCCACTCTGCTCCACTGCACTGCCAATGGTCTCCCATGGTAGAGTCCTCCGCCAGATGTTAACCTGGAATAAGAAGTACTTCACAGTTCACGTTTAATCCCACAGGGAATTTTTCATTTATCATCTTGCAGAAGTATGAGTTGATTATAAAGATAGAGGTTTCTACTCCACTATCCCCACTTCAATAGCTTTGAATCCATAGTCCAAGACTCTGGCATGGATTCAAAGACAAGTATTACAGACAAGTATTCCCATTCTAGGTATAAATCAAAGGAACAGAGTAGTAACTTCTGAGATGTTCATAATATAATGCAATTGAGTTCAGCTTGGTCTGGACAAGAAATTTGTCTATTATCAGGAGCTTATTTATATCTGTTTAATAGCAAGACTGGCAATGATTGAGACCCTCAGGTTTTGATAACAATTTAAGCTCCATGTTCAACAGTTCTCCAAATATCAGAGTATTCACATTTTGACAGTTCATGTTTACCTGATTAAACAGTCTTAAGTTCTTTGAGAGACTGGGAGAATCATGACTGACTATATGTTATGGTGTTATAAAGTCATTCCACATGAAGACCCCACCTCTTCAATACTTTTCAATAAGTATAGGGATTGAGAATTGGTTAAGATCTAGAATCTGGGTGTAGGGTTGGGGTATTTTATTCAGATGGCTGTTCATACACTTGTTGGAGGACCCTCTCTTTTCCTAAGGAATTCTGTGTCCTTGGGACCATTTATTTAGTTCCTGGACTAAAAAGAGACATTGGTACTATTACCAAATGATTGTATTTGCTTTTATCTGGTCTCTTTTACTTTTTGGATTTTTAAAATTCCCATTATTCTCAGTAAGCCCTATCAACTATCTAGTTCTGCTCTTGTTGGAATGTGTGGTAAAGGCTTCCACAACCTGTCTTACTACTGGAAGGCTGTGGAGTCTTCAAGAAGTAGGGTCTAGCTATAAGTCTTCCAGTCATATGTGGGCCCAACACTGCAGGATATATTGGAACCATGGTCCCTCCTCTTTCTCTCTTCGAATCCTAGTTGCCATGATCTGAACTGTTTTCTATGCCACTTGCTCCCATCATGCTGTAGGCTAAAAATAAGGTCAACCAATAATGGACTAAATTTTCCAAAATTACAAGCCAAAATAAACCTTTCTTATTGCTAAATTATCTCAGGTATTTTGTCATAATAACACAAAGCTAATTAATACACCTACCAACTATCCTGGAATAGAGAAGATGTTTATCCCTGTGCTGTTCAAGCATGCTGGTTCTTCTCTCCTCAATATATTGATAATCACTCTGGTTAACAGAGTTGTGGGGTCCTGTTTTACAATGGAATCAGCTGTTGCATTTTCTTTCCTCAACTAGTATATCCATTAAAGCCTGGCTATTTCCATAAGCATCCCTGCATCTTATGCCTTAGTATTTCTGTTCCTTTTGGTATAATATAGAATGTGTTTGTATTTTTCAACAGATATTTTAACAGTGTATCAGTACCAACTTTCACGATATTTTAAAGGTTTGAATAACTTATCCTTATCAATCATTTGATCCAATATTTTACAATCCATTTCACCATGTGTTTTCAAAACATCCTAATGTAAATTTTAAGAGAAGAGGCAAGAAATTTAAGACATAGGAAGAAGATTCATAAATGATAGCTATCTGTTAAGACATGTGGATCTATTGGAATTATAGGTTAACTTGATGTTACTCATTTGCATGTGAAACATGAAACACAAAACCTGGTACCATTCCAAAAATAGATCACCTCTTCTAAAGCACACAACTTTGGGTATGCACATGTATACACATATAAGTTCAAATTTAAATATTTACCCACACACTCTCTCACATGCTGTACCAGGGAGTAGCAGCAGGTTTAAACTAGGTCAAAGGATGAGAGTGAGAGAAGTTCTAGTCCTTTAATGTTTAAATGATCCCAGTTATGCTTGAATGAGAAGAGTGAATTCAACTTGCCAAAGAGGTTAGCAGACAGTACTCTGAAAGGTCAGAACAATCTGGTCATGGATCACCTTATCTAGCACCAGTCCACTGACTTACATTTCAGTTCATGACTGTAATCCATTATATCAAGTCTAGGTTAAGATGAAATAGTTCTGACAAAAATAAGGTAAGTGGAGGAAGACAGATAAATTGCTAATTTAAAACTAGAACTCTCTGGGACCTAACATACTTAGTCCAAGTTAGAGCACCACCATAATAAAGTCATAGGAGAAAACTGATTATTTCAGAGATAGAAACATTGCCAATGTCAACATGATTTTTAAATATTAAATAAGGAAAGTCAATCATGAACTAGTATAAAAAAATAAATACTAAAGCAGGTACTGCTCATTAGTCATCTATTCTGAAAAATTCAAAGCTTATTTATTTATTTTACTATCAGAGTGTTAATAGTTCATGCTACTATTGATAATGGTCAAAATACTATAATGTTATTGTCTTTCACTACTTGGTGTTGTATTGATTACACATAATTACACGAGACACCAATTTATATGCCTTTACCCATGCCTATATTTTGAGGAAACAGGTATTCTTTTTTCCATCTAATTCTCCCTCTAAAATGTTCTTATTGTATATTTTAGTTGGAAGTATAATTCTTATAATAATTTCATAAGGACACTTGAAAATGTAGGAACAATAATTTGATTAAGTGAAGAAAGGGAAGAATACATTTCAAACCTCTTTAATTTTATTTTAACTGATTCAATTAAAGGAAAGGGTTTTCATGAAAGGCATGCAGAGCCTGGCAGACCTAAGATTGCTCCTATCAAGAGGACCATCTACTAAGTTGAATCATTTGAAATTTCCATTTCTATAGGAGAAATGTAGTATAATATTGGCAATTTTAAATAATTTAGTCTAAATAGGTATCTGTAACAAAGTTGAATGAAAAAAAACTGTGAATATGCTCACCATATTAGACTAACAAACAATATATTTAAGCAAAGAGGCAGAAGTGACCAATTGTCTTTTGGAACCATATAATTAAAGTGAATTTTTTCCTGATAATTAATACCTGACTGCAAAATAACTTTTAATTTCAAAATGGTCAGCTAATTCAGATCACTTGCAGCTATTAAACATATTTTAACATTTATCCCAAACATAGGACTAGTAATTATTAGACAGCCTAACTAACCTAACCACCAATATCTTGCTTGTTGGGTAATCTAACAATGTACTTTTTACTCTAAAATCATTGTGCCATATCTTACTAGATGAAGAAGCCTAACTTTTGATACAAAAAATGACTATATTATATTTTATAGTATATTCATAGTCTCTTGGAGGTCTTCTATAAATCCTGTAGCATCTCAAAAGAATTAGAAGGTGAAATTATAATTATTTGCCATGCAGAGTAATAAAGGAAAGCCTCTAACTTGGTCTTCCAATTTTTGTGAATCAGTGCTGCCATTTTTGAAACAATACTTTAAAGGAATCTAAATATTTACTGCTTATCTTAAAACTACTCCATTGAAAAAGCTGTCATTTACATGTATATTTATCTAGGTCACTGCACACCAGTGTATAGTGATCTACTTTTATTCAAATGGGTGCAATCAAACGTAAAGGTGAAATACTTCTAAGGCCAATAACAAAGCCATTCCAGTGGCTAAAATCCAACATCTGAAATTACTGATGTCTGGCCATGATGTAGAAAACTATCAAAGTGATTGCTCAAGAATGATTGTCTTGGAAATGACTATTTTTTTTACATATAGCAATATATAAAAAAGAAATATATTCTGTCTATATATATTTTTAGATCTAGTTAGCAAAGTAGTTCCTAATACTCCTCTAGTACTTAGAACAGTTAGGAACACATAAAACAGATGTTCAGAAAAGATTTGCTAAAGAAAGAACAAATAAATAAACAACGACATCTTTAGTAATTATGTAGTATCTCATGTTTACAACACATTGCCAATTAGGAAGTGTTCAAACAAATACAATACAATGAATATTCAGAGGATAAAGAATGTATTAGTATCTTCATAAAACTTGGAATTAAAAGATAAATGTTTGAATTATGTTTGTGTGTTTTTCTCCATTAGATAACCTTGAGCAAGTAAACAGTCTTCATTTCCACATCTGTAAGTGGGGTTAATAAAACCTCTATCATAAGCTCTGGTTGCAAGAATTAATTGAGAGGTTGCATGTAAATAATGTATAAAAACAATTAAAATGTTAGAAGTTCTAATTACAGAAAACTCTGAAAAATGAAGTCATAGATAATATTCCAGATGTGGCTACATATAATTTTTAATATCTTTAGGAGTCCCTTAGGACTTTCAGTATTCTTACACAGATCAGGTCATTAAAACTCAGTGAGAATATGTAACTGGGAACGTCACATTCTAACTTATCATTCAAGGCATTATGTTCTCCTTGCTTAGTGTCCTCACAGACCTCTGTGAGTGGTGTGTATGCACACAAGGAACAAGGAGCAGGTACCCAGGTTGACCTTCACCAACTGCATCACCAGTAAAGGAAATATGAACACCCAGGTTCTTGGCTTCGTTTGCAAGAAAACTTCTTTTCCAAACCCCAGTGTCCATTAACAGATAAAGCCTTTCCCAGCTTGGCTCACTTGTGTCAGTTCCTACATGTTAATTTAATTTTGCTAGCTCTATTCAAGCCTTTCTCACTAGGCTCACTATCATTTGGGTGTTTGTTAGTATCCACTTCATGTAGAATGGAGGAAGAATACCAGGTGTGATCAGATGTCAGAATGAAACCTTGCCCCATGGAGATTTGAGACTAGGTAGCAGTTTTTCTTTGTTGGTGCAATAACCAGCAATGAGTGCCTCTGATAATTGAGATGACTAAATCTTAAACAAATTGAGCTACTTTCTTTGGCTGGCTTGATTTGAAAACACTTGGACACTTTTCTTTGTTACAAGTGCATTAACGGTCTACACAGCAGTGCCAGATTCTCATGTTTTTCTTCAGATTGCCACTGAACATAGCTTTGTCTCATAGAAACCTTTTCTTATGCCTCACGATAACCATTTTTTATGCCTCTCAAATTAAAATAGACTCTTCTCTTTTCCTCTCCCATGGAACCATGAACATTTGCTTTACAGTAATCCTACAGTGTATAATTATCAATTTACTTAGTCTTATTCTGTCATTGCAGTGTGAGTTCTTTGAGGGCAGGAAAGTCCTCCACATTATTATTTTCCAATATGCCCTGTAACAGCAATTAGAATATAACACCATTCAACGGCTATGTCTTAATTATGGAAAAATGAAGCTAGGCACAAGAAGTAAAATACCACATGTTCTCAGTCATAGTAGAAGCTTAAAAAGTTAGTTTGGTAGAAGCAGAGAGTAGAATAGTGGTCAATGGGTACCATAAAGGAAAAGGGAGGGAGGATAGAGGAAGGTTGGTTGGTGAATATCAAAATATAGATAGAGGAAGTACTAGTGTTCCACAGCACAGCAGGGTGGCTATAGTCTACATCATTGTTATATTGTATGTTATAAAGACCTAGAAGAAAGGAGTTCCAATGCTCCCAGAAAAATGAAATTATAAATGTTAAAGGAGATAACAAATGCTAATTACCCTAATTTGATCATTACACATTGTATACATGTATCAATGATCACACTCTACCCTAAATATCAATGCA